>NW_027529202.1:0-512 GCF_008692635.1 Crocuta crocuta | reverse complement strand
TCTTGGGGGAGAATTTGATGAGGACCCTTCTTGGGAACCTCTTCCTTATAAGATTGTTAAGGAACTAAAAATTGCCTGTACCGAATATGGGCCACTTGCTCCCTATACACTTACATTGCTAGAGGCCCTAATATCCCGCTGGATGACACCTTATGACTGGATTCAGGTTGCAAAAGCATGCCTGTCAGGAGGCCAATACCTGCTATGGAAAGCAGAATATGATGACCTCGCTAGAAAAAAGGTGGACATAAATAAAAGAACAAATAGGAGAGACATTACCCTCGATAAACTCCTAGGTGAGGGTGATTTTGACACTGCTNGAGGGTGATTTTGACACTGCTCAAGCTCAAATGTATCTTGACAAAGCCACCTTACAGCAGGTCACTGATTGTGCCTATAACGCATGGAGAGCTTTGCCAATTGCAACAGGCAGGGCCGCTACCTTGGGTGAAATCCGACAACGATCTGATGAAAGCTATGAGGATTTTGTATCTAGACTCATACAAGCTGTT
>NW_027529201.1:170028-179705 GCF_008692635.1 Crocuta crocuta | reverse complement strand
TGAGCAAATCAGAGAACTCTAGATGCTGACGAGGATGTGGAGACATGTGCACCCTCTACCCTGTTGGTGGGGATGTAAACTGGTGCAGCCCCTTGGAAAACAGTGTGGAGGTTCCTCAAAAAATTAACACTAGAACTCCCCNGATCAAGAAGATGTGGTTTATCTATACAATGGAATACTACATGGCAATGAGAAAGAATGAAATCTGGCCATGGGTAGCAACATGGGTGGAATTTGAGGGTGTTATGCTGAGCGAAATAAGTCAGGCAGAGAAGGACAGACACCATATGTTTTCACATATAGGAGGATTAGGAGGACCTTAACGGATGACCATAGGGGAGGNGGGCACTTGTGGAGATGAGCACTGGGTGTTATATGGAAACCAACTTGACAATAAACTATTAAAAAAGGGGAAAGCTTTGCAAATAGTTCATCCAAATATGTATGCATTAAGAAAGTAAAAATTTTGAATACATAAACCTAAGTTTTAACACAAAATGTTTGAGTATTTGTCCTACCTATAATGTTTATCATCTTGTAAAATTTTGCCGTTACCTTGGGGTTGCCTGGGTGGCTTAGTTAGTTAAGCATCCAACTTCAGCTCAGTTCATGATCTCACGGTTTGTGGGTTTGAGCCCCACATTGGGCTCTGTGCTGACAGCTCAGAGCCTTGAGCCTATTTCAGATTCTGTGTTTCCCTCTCTGTCTGTCCCTCCCTTGATTACCCTCTGTGTGTCTCTCTCTCAAAAATAAACATTAACAAATTCCAAAATATATAATTNATTAAGGTGAATATGGTGTATCTCATTTTCTTACATCATGATCGTCCCTCCCCACCCCATGCACACATGAATGTGTCTTAGGTAAGAATGGAATTTTCCACAGATCTAGAGGCTGTTAAACATGCACTTAATGTCACTAGCTGCCTGATTGCTTTGAGTGTTNGCTCAGAGGAGAGAGAGAAGTTATTAAAAATTTTAAAAGAGGTAATGAATTATATGTAGCATGATACATATATATGAATAATGGAATAGTAATGCAACTGTTTAAAATAATGAGGCGACCTTGAAGAAGTTACATGCAATGATGTCAAATTGTATGAAAACTGCAAATTGCAGAATAACATGAATGATCTAATTTCTGGAAAAAAGAAACAAGGTCATTAAAAAATAAAGTAATCCCATAGGTTACACCCTCTCCCCTTTTTTATCTAGAGAAGGTGAATCTTTCTGTTCACATGAGAAATCTGTATACACACAGAGTCTATAGTTGGCTGGTGGTTCCTGCTGGCTTTTTTACAAACTTGAAATAAAGGCTGCAAATACAGCTTGGATACTGATTTGTATTTTCTAACTTTTGAAGAGAACTAATATTTTGAAATGAAGCTCATGAATTAGCCTAATGCACAGTTAAGGGCAATTTCCTGGATTCTACCACAAAACTTGATTCTGTCTGTCTAGCCTGAAGAACCACACATGACAGAAAATGCTTTTACTTTTGTACTCTGATGACAAATTTGTACAGCTGTCATCAACTCTACCTAATTTTTTTTAAAAAATTTTTTACCTTGGGACACCTGGGTGGCTCAGTTGGTTAAGCATTTGACTTCGGCTCAGGTCATGATCTCACGGTTTGAATTCAAGCCCCACATAGGGCTCTGTGCTGACAGCTCAGAGCCTTGAACCTGCTTTGGACTCTGTGTCTCCTTCTCTCTCTCTCTTCCCCTCCCCCACTTGTACTCTGTCTCTCTGTCTCTCTCTCAGAAATTAATTGATTTTAAAATAATTTTAAAAAATTACCATAATCTCTGAGCATCATTATCCATTGTCAAACTCTAAGTTTCAGCATTTCATGTGGAATTCACTTTCCTCAGTGAGACACATAAGATCTTATCTCCCTTGGTCTCTATTACACAGGGCAGTGTGGGTGTTTCTCTTTAAGGGAATCTCTCACAACCATTTTCATAAACACTGGCCTACATATTTGAAAGTGGTGAAAGTCAGGCTTTTCTGCATAAGATCTATACTAAAGGGGTATTATTTTCCAACTGCCACTGCGGAAGAATTAGTAATTTCTGATTGCCACTAAAAGTTGGCTATGTCAGTGCTTGAGTGTTTGGATTGCCTTTCTCTGAACCCAGAGGACTCTTCCTATGTTCTCTGCTCCTTCTATTATTCCAAAGTGGCCAAGAGTCCTTGGATATTCAACTTGTACAAATCTACCTGGCCTTATGACAGACCTGGGGACTACTGTGACCAGAGAAGAATAGCCCCTCCCTCCATCCCTTCCTCCCTTCATTTCTTCCTTCCTCTCTCTCCCTCTCTGTTTTTCTTTTTCTTTCCTTTCTTTCTTTCTTTCTCTCTCTCTCCTTTTCTTTCTTTCTTCTTTCTCTCCACTTTCTATATGACAAGAAAATCTGATTGCCACATATTACTCAGGTTGAGTTTCTTTTTAGATTCATTTCTATATGCACTATAGTGAGTTCAATGGTAGCCCCCAAAAGATGTATTCATACCTTAATACTTGTATCCTGTGAATGATACCTTATTTGGAAAAAAGGAGGTCTTTATAAACATAATTAAGTTGAGAGTCTTGAGAAGAGATCATCCTGGATTACCTATATGGGTCTTAAATCCAATGATGTCCTTATGAGAGACATAAGAGGAGAAGGCCTTGTGAAAATGGAAGCAGAGACTGAAGTTAGGCAGCCACAAGCCAAGTAATGCCTGGTATCACCAGAAGCTTGAAGAAATAAGGAAGAATTCTCCCCTAGAGACTTCAGAGAAAATAGCCCTAGACACCCTTATTTTGGACTTCTGGGCTACAGAGCCTTGACAGAAAAACTGCTGCTGTTTAAAGTCACCAAGTTTGTGGTAATTTGTTATAGCAGCCACAATAAACTATTGCATGCACATTTTGACATTTTCTGTCATAACTCATTCATTTATTCTTTCATTCAGTTTTAGCACTGTGAAACATATGTGAGCAACTGAGGTGTTTTGTAAGGTTACACCTCTGAGGATAAATTTAGGATCCTAATGAAAGGATCCAGGTGACTAAAAATTGTGTCAACTTGAGTTGCAGATTTTTTTTTTTTTGCCTTACAGTCAAAATACTGAGTACAGTCATGCACTGACAGGACCCACTGCATACCAGGATCTGATATCAGAAATGTCAAGTGACCCAACCTTAGCAGAATTAAGTGTGTGTGTTTGTTGCAGGTGGATTCAGGAAACCAGAACCTTCTAGGCAGAGATTCAAACTTGAGGCACTCAAGGTGATTAGACATGTCTCATACATTATCTTACTCTCTCCACCTTTGAGTTTCAGAGTCATCTGTGCCATGTAAATGGTGAAGACTGTGTAGAGTTTGAAATGCATTCCAGTCTGGCAGTGTATTACATCAGGCTGTAAGGTGTTCCTAAATTGGTATTGGACTTCATATCTCTGTCTCACATTAAAAATACCAACCTGTTAATCATTCTTTACTCCATATTCCAGTGTTTAAAATGTCTCCTCTCTCTCCAAAGCATATTCATTGGTGAGTGACTTGCATTATCTCTAAGATTTTTTTATTTTTTTTTAATTTTTTTTAATGTTTTTTATTTCTCGGAGAGAGAGAGAGAGACAGCGTGAGCAGGGGAGGGTCAGAGAGAGAGGGAGTGACAGACTCTGAAACAGGCTCCAGGCTCTGAGCTGGCCGTCAGCACAGAGCCCGACGCGGGGCTCGAACCCACGAACCGCGAGATCATGACCTAAGCGAAAGTCGGACGCTTAACTGACTAAGCCACCCAGGTGCCCCTCTAAGATTTTTTTCATTCACTCATTATATTGGGATGGATTTGTATGGCTAAAGTATAAATTAAGCTTTGGTCTTTGAGGATGAATTAGTACTTTCTGATTGCTATAGACAGCAGACATCCAAGAAAACATTATGATGACATTTGGGGTATGTCAATGTGTCTTGGAAGTAGGAACATTTAGCCAGTTTATTTCAATGCAATAAGGTTAGAACACCTATATCAATATCAGGCCTTTTTGGTATCTATTTTGGGTTTTATTTTGTGTGTATATGTATTTAAATGTTGTGTGTATGTGTATGCATCTGTGTGTTTGGGGGACAAAGAATTTAACAGGTAAAAAAGATGTCTGCATAGTCCTGTTTTGTGACACAGGTTTTTAGAACCTGCTGAGTGGAGACTGAAATGGTTGAGTCATCATTCATTATGTTTAACTTTCTGTGTCTTCAGATGACATTTGTACATTTGCGGTTCTGAGTTTCATAAATTAAAGTCTCCAAATATTTCTCATCATGCAGCCGTGAAATACACACACACATACAAAGAAATAATATTCTCATATTATGAAGCACACCAAATTTGTAAATCATAACGGAAAATGAACATAACTGAAAATTCTAATATTGTCTTTTTTGTAGTACAAATTTTGTCTTCTCACACCACTTGTTAAAATGTTTAATGCTTCCTATTTAGTCTCAAACTTGTTAATACAAACTCCTTAAAAAAGTTCCTGATCTGATTGGTTGCTTTTCTTCGTTTTTATTGAAGTGAACTTCTTATAACATAGAATTAATCATTTTAAAGTATACAGTTCAGGGGCGCCTGGGTGGCTTAGTCGGTTCGGCGCCCGACTTTCGCTTAGGTCATGATCTCGCTGTTCGTGGGTTCGAGCCCCGCGTCGGGCTCTGTGCTGACTGCCAGCTCAGAGCCTGGAGCCTGTTTTAGATTCTGTATCCCCCTCTCTCTCTGACCCTCCCCTGCTCACGCTGTCTCTCTCTCTCTCTCTCCTAGAAATAAATAAAAATATTAAAAAAAATAAAGTATACAGTTCAGTGGCATTTAGTACATCCATAATTTGTGCAACCACTACCTCTATCTAGTTTCAATGTATTTTCATCATCTCAAAAGGAAACCACATACATATTAGCAGTGACTCCACATTTTCCTCCCCCTCCAGACCCTGGCAAACCACTGATCAGATTTCTGTCACTACAGATTTACCTATTACAGTATTTCATATTAATGGAATCATCTAACATGTGGCCTTCTGTGTGTGGCTTCTTTCACTTATTTTTGAGGCTCATTGATGTTGTAGCAAGTATCAGTACTACGTTATTTTTTTTATGGCTGAATAATATTCCACAGTATGGATTTACTTTTTGTTCATGAATCTATTAATGGACATTTGGGCTTTTAATAGCCACCTTTTGGCTATTGTGAATAGTGCTGTCATGAACATTTATGTATAAGTTTTGGTTGAATACCTATTTTCAATTCTTTTTTTTTATTAGTTTATTGTCATGTTGGTTTCCATACAACACCCAGTGCTTTTGATGTATACTCAGGAGTGGAACTTCTGGGTCACATGGTAATTCTATATTTAGCTTTTTGAAGAACACCAAACTTGTTTTCCATAGACACTAAACCACTTTACATTCTGGCCAGCAATACACTATTCCAAATTCTATATATTCTCTCCAACATGTATTATTATCCATTTTTTGGTTATAGTCATCCTACCGGATATAAAGTGGTAACTCACTATGGCTTTGATCTTTATTTTCTTAATCACTAATGACATTGAGCATCTTCTCATGTGCTTGCTGGCCATTTGTATATCTTCTATGGAGACAATTGTTTCTCAATTTCCTTTTTGGATAGTTCTTTGCTAGTATATAGAAATAGAGCAGATAAATGTGTATTGATCTCATATCCTGCAACTTTCTGAATTTGTTTACTGCTCTAATAGTTTTTGTTTACTCTTTAGTATTTTCTATGTCTAAGATCATTGGAGATAAAAGAGATTTGCAACAGAGATAAATTTTAGTCTTCCTTTTAAATTTAGTTACTTATTTCTTTTTATTGCCTAAATTCTCTGGCTAGTTTCTTGTACAATGCTGAATAGAAGTGGTGAATGTGGTCATTCTTGTGTTGTTCCTACCATAACTGACACTTTTTCAGTCTTTTACCAATGAGTATAATATTAAGTTGTGAGTTTTTTAAAATAATAAATTTCATTTTTCATGTTGAGGTATTTGCCTTCTATTCTTAGCTTGTTGAGGACTTTTGTCATGGGATGGTGTTGGGTTTTGCCAAGTCTTTTTTCTACATTAATTGAATTGATCCTATTTTCCCCCTTCCTTTTATTACTCTGATATATTACATTGATTTATTTTTTTAAGTTGAACCACCATTTCATTCTTGGGATTAATCCCACTTGATCATTTGTATAATACTCTTAATATGCTCCTGGATTTGGTTTGCTAGTATATTGTTGAGGATTTTTACATTTATATTTATAAAGGATATTGATTTCCATTTTTCTTTTAATGTGATGTTTTGATCAGGCTTTTGCAATAGGGTAATGCTGGCCTCATAGAATGTTAGATTGTATTCCTTCCTCTTTGATATTTTGGAAGAGTTTGAGAATGTTTTAACTCTTCTTTTAATGTTTGGTAGAAATTTCCAATGAATCCCAATGAAATTTCCAATGAATCTTATCCTGGGTTTTTGTTGGGAGGTTTTTGATTATGGATTCAATCTCTTTATTTGTTATAGACCTATTGAGATTTTATATTTCCTCTTGAAGCAGTTTTGGTAATTTTTTGTTTGTCTAGATATTTGTCTATTCTAGCTTTTCTAATTTGTTGGCTTATATCTGTTCATACTACTCTATTATGATATTTTTCATTTCTGTAAGGTTTGTAGTAATGCTCTTTATCAGTTTGCTAGGCCTGACATAACACAGACAGGGTGGGTTAAACAATAGAAACTTACTTCCTCACTCTTCTGGAGGCTAGAAATACAAGATCAGGACATTGGCAAGATTAATTTCATTCTGAGGCCTCTCTTTTTGGTTTATAGATGGCCGTCCTCCCCTTTTGTCTTCATATAGTCTTCTGTGCATGTGAAGCTGTGCCCTAACTTCCCCTTCTTAAAAGGACACCAGTTATACTGGATTAGGGCCCACTCCAAGAATTTCATTTAAACTAATTACCTCTTTAAAGGTTGTATCTCAAAATATAGTCACATTTCGAGGCAATAGGCACTAGGACTAAAACATATGAATTTTGGTGTGACATAGTTCAGCCCCATAACATGTCCCCACTTTCATTTTCTAGTTTTAATGATTTGAGTCGTCTCATTTTTTTGGTCAGTTTAGATAAAGGCTTGCTATTTTTATCTTTTCAAAGAACCAACTATTGGTTCTATTGGTTCTCTGTATTGTTTTTATATTATCTTTCATTTACTCTGCTCTATTTTTACTATTTCCTTCTTTCTTCCAGTTTTGGGTTTACTTGCTCTTCATTTTCTAGCTCATTAAGCTGTAAAGTTAGGTTATTGATTTGGGATTTTTCTTATTTTTTAATAAGTTTTTTAATGTTTATTTTTTTATTTTTGAAAGAGAGAGAGAGAGAGAGAGAGAGAGGGAGACACAGAATCAGAAGCAGACTCTAGGCTCTGAGCTGTCAGCACAGAGCCTGACACGGGACTTGAACCCACAAACTGTGAGATCATGACTTGAGCTGAAGTCAGATGCTTAACTGACTGAGCCACCCAGGCGCCCCTAGATTGTTCTTATTTTTAAACATAGGCATTTACAGTCATAAATTTCTTGTTGAGCACTGCTTTCACTGTATCTCATAAATTTTGGTATATTGTATTCCATTGGCATTCATTTTAATGTTTTTTCTAATATCAATTGTGCTTTTTCCTTTGACCCATTATTTATTTATTTATTTTAGTATTTTAAAATTTATATGTATTTCAGCATTTCCCAGTTTTCCTTCTGTTATTGATTCCTAGATTTTCCCCATTGTGTTCAAAGAAAATACTTAATACAATTTCACTTTTATAATATATTAATTGTTATGTGGCCTAACATATGGCCTATCCTGGAGAATGTTTCAGGTGCATCAGAAGAATGTGTATTCTGACATTGTTGGGTGGGGTGCTCTGCATATTGAGTAAATCTAATTGGTTTATTGTGGTGTTCAAGGTTTCTATTTCCCTTTTGATTTTCTACCTAGTTGTTCTTTGCATTTTTGAAAGTGGGATATTGAAGTCCCCAACTATTATTGTAGAATTCCCTATTTCTCCCTTCATTTCTGTCAATTTTCCTTTCCTATATTTTGGGACTCTCTTTTGTTGGGTATATGTTTCTAATTGCTATAGCACTCTGATACTTTTATGAATAAATAATGCCCTTTTTCTTGTTTTTAACATCCTTGTTTTTAAAGTCCTTTTTGTCTGATATTAGTATAGCCACCCCAGCTCTCCTTTGATTACTATTTACACAAAATACTTTCTCATCCATCCTTTTACTTTAAGCCTATCTATAGTATGTCTCTTCTAAACAGAATATAATTGGGTCATGCTTTTAAAAAAACCCACTTGTTAATTTCAGCCTTTTATTTAAGGCCTTAATCTGTATACATTTAAACTAATTACTGACAACAAACAATTCCTGTCCTGTTTTTTTTTTTATTGTGGTAAGAACACAACATGGTATCTACCCTCATTAAATTCTCTAAGTACAAACTACTGTATTGTTAACCATAGGTACAATGTTGTACAGCAGATCTCTAGAACTTATTCCTCTCACTTAACTAAAACTTTATACCTGTTGAACAGTAATATACCATTTCCTCTTCCCCCAGACCCTGGATACAACCATTTTACTCTGTTTCTATGAACTGATGATTTAGATACTTCATATAAGTGGAATCATGTAGTATTTGTCCTTCTGTGACTGGCTTATTCACCTAGCATAATGGCCTCCAGGTCCACCTATGTTGTCCCAAATGGTAGGATTTCCTTCCTTTTCTTTTAAAGCTGAATAGAATTTCATTTTATGTATGTATATACCATATTTTCTTGAAATATTCTCCTGTCAATGGACATTTATGTTGTTTCCCTTTCTTGGCTATTGTGAATAATGCTGTAATGAACATGTGAGAGCAGATATCTCTTTGAAATCCTGATTTCATTTCCTTCAGATAAATACACAGGAGTGGGATTTCTGGACCATATGGTAGTTCTATTTTTAATTTTTTGAGAAACCTACATACTGTTTTACATAGGAGTGGCATCATTTTATATTCCCACCAACAGTGTACAAGGGTTTAATTTCTTTATATGCTTGCCAACACTTACCACTCTTTCTCTTCTTTTTTTTTTAAGATCATCATCCTAACAGGAGTAAGATGATACTTAATTGTGGTTTTGATTTGCATTTCCCTGATTAGTGATGGTGAGCATTTTTTCACATACCTGTTGACCATTTGTATATCTTCTTTAAAGAGATGTCTATTTAAATCCTTTTCCCATTTTTAAATTGTGTTATAGTGGTCTCCCCTTATCTGTAGGGATATACCTTCCAAGACCCCCCAGTGGATACCTGAAACTGCAGATAGTACTGAATCCTATATATACTATGTTTTTCCTATATATACATACTATTGTTAAGTTTAATTTATAAATTGAGCACAGTAAGAGATTAATAACAACTAATAATAAAATACAACAATTATAACAATACACTGTAATAAATGTTATGGGACTGTATTCTCTCTCTTTCTCAAAATATTTTCTTGTGATGATGTGAAATGACAAAATGTCTATGTGACAAAATAAAGTTTGGTGAATGGTATAGGC
>NW_027529201.1:168818-169940 GCF_008692635.1 Crocuta crocuta | reverse complement strand
GCCTCGTGATATAGTGTCAGGCTCCTGTTGACCTTCTGACAATGCGTCAGACGGAGGATTATCTGTGTCTGAACAGCAGTTGATTACAGGTAACTAAAATTGTGGAAAGTTAAACTGTGGGTAAGGGGGGACTACTGGATTGTTTTCTGTTTGTTTTTTTGTTTTTCTGTTTTTTGCTTTGCTATTGAGTTGTAAGACCTCCCAATATATTTTGGATATTAACTTTTAACAGATACATGGTATGCAAATATCTCACATCCTGTAAGCTGTCTTTTCACTCATAGAAAAATTTGTGGTATGCAGCAAAAACAATACTAAGAGGAATTTTATAGTGATAAATGCCTACAAAAAAAGGAAAAGCTCCCAAATAAGTAACCCAACTTTATACTTCAAGGAACTAGCAAAAGAAGAACAAACTAAGCCCAAAGTTAGCAGAAATAAGTAACTAATAAAGATCAGAGCAGAAGTAAATGAAATAGAGAATAGAAAAATAGAAAAAAACAACAACAAAACTGAACAATTTTTTTAATTTTTTAAAGTTATTTATTTATTTTTGAGACAGAGAGAGACAAAGCATGAGCAGGGGAGGGGCAGAGAGAGGGGGAGACACAGAATCCGAAACAGGCTCCAGGCTCTGAGCTGCCAGCACAGAACCTGATGCAGGGTTGAACCCATGAACTGTGAGACCATAACCTGAGCCAAAGTTGGACACTTAACCGAATGAGCCACCCAGGCGCCCCTGAACTGTTTTTTGAAAAGATAAACAAAATTGACAAACCCTTAACTTGACTAAGAAAAAAAGAGATGACTCAAATAAGATCAGAAATCCAAAAGAGGACATAACAACTGATGCCACAGAAATAAAAAGGATTATGAGAGATTGTTATGAATAATTAAATGCCAACAAATTGGGTAAGCTATTAGAAATGGATGGAGTCATAGGAACACATAACCTATTAAGACTGAATCATGAATAAATAGAAAATTTGACGGGGCGCCTGGGTGGCTTAGTTGGTTAAGCGTCCAACTTTCGCTTAGGTCATGATCTCGCGGTTCGTGGGTTCGAGCCCCGTGTCGGGCTCTGTACTGACTGCCAGCTCAGAGCCTGGAGCCTGTTTCAGA
>NW_027529201.1:152727-168253 GCF_008692635.1 Crocuta crocuta | reverse complement strand
AATTAAAAACAAAGAAAATCCCAGGACCAGATAGCTTCACTGGTGGATTCTCCCAAACTGATAATTAACACCAATCCTCCAATCCTTCTTAAATGCTTGCTTCTAAAATACTGCAAAAGAGGGAACACTTTCCAAACTGATACTGGCAAAAGATGGGCAGAATACTATCTCTACCTCTTGTTACCTGCCCTTGTGTAGTCTTGTTAATACTGGATGAGATTGCAGGATTAAGGGTGAAGGCCCAATTTCCTACTGGGAGGAAAGTGGATTATGAAATGGCTCCAACTTATATCACTTTGCTCAGTCTCATTGATACTGTGTGGGGTAGAACCTTAAATGCTGGAACCTGCTGATACTACCATTGCAGGGGAATCATAGCACTGCCAGATTCTGTCAGATGGGGAATGGAAGATTAGCTTCCTGCTATGCCCCTCTGATACCAGCAGAGGCAGGTGTGGAAATTTGAGGGTTGATGCTTACTTCTGTGGGGCAGGGGTGGGATGGGATAGGAGATCAACTTCCCGCTCTGATCTACTGAAACCATGGTGAGAGGGGTACCATTTTACCATTGGTGTTTGGCTGGAATAGGGTAGATATTGCCAAAAAAATTTTTCTATTGTTATGTCACTCTTTCACTAGGGAGAACAGGCATTTTTCAAATCTTTTTAAAAATCTGCCTTTTGATGGGTCTGTTTTCAAGGCATATGAAATGTTCTGTCCAGGATAGAGGAAAGGCAACAAGGACACCCAGGGAACTCACTACTGTGTTCTTCCTCAAGTCTAAAGGTACCTTTGTAGTCTGCTTTCTTTTTAATTCCTTTCAGAGACTTTCTATGCTTTTCTGTTGTGTTATATCCAGAGGTTTTTTTCTTTTATGGGTAGGTACTGGGAGGAGTAGAGCTACTTTACTTTAGCAGAACTGAAATTCCCTGTAATGGTTTATTTTTAATGAAAGGATGGCAAAATTGAACTCATATTGTGAAAATATTGTTAATTGGAATAGTTACTTGTATTTGTTCACAGATTTGTACTACGAATGTAAGGGAAAAGTCTAAACTTTTCCATTTCTTTAAGAAATGAGAGGGAAGTTTCACAACTTTCAAGGTTGTGATTACTGCCACATAAGTATTATGAATAAACTATGAATACTTCATTGGTGAGATGAGGAAAAATTTATAAAGTTATATGTTCTTCTCATAATAATCTATAAATTCAGTGAAATCCTAATATATATCCCAAATCCATATTAAAACGAGTATTAGTGGGGTACTGTCATCAAGATGGCAGAATAGAAGGCACCAGATCCCTCCCCCTTACCCCATGGAGACATGACCATAACATTGCACAGATCGATTGCTTTCATGAAAACCAGTTAAGGAGCTCCTGTACCACAGGCCAGAATGTGCCCAAGAAGAACCACACTGAAGACAGAAAATTGGTGGTATTTATTCACCAAAGCTCCCACCTCTGGTACAGCACAGTGTGACAGTGAGAAAATTTCCAACACCTGGCTTCTTCTCAGGGTGGGAAAGAGAAGAGTAGAATGTACATCCAACATTCTGACTTTTTAGGGGGTTGCATCAGGGACTAGAGTTCTCTTACATGAATCAAAACACTGACAAGAATTGGCACCAGG
Organism: Crocuta crocuta; assembly: GCF_008692635.1. Taxonomy (NCBI): domain Eukaryota; kingdom Metazoa; phylum Chordata; class Mammalia; order Carnivora; family Hyaenidae; genus Crocuta; species Crocuta crocuta. The sequence goes on along the minus strand of NW_027529201.1, from coordinate 166,617 downwards.
ATGGGGACTGCTAAGAACAAAGGAAATCGCTTCATGGTCTAACACCAAATAATCCACAGTACTGAAGATAGACACTAGGTAGAGCTCATGTGCCACAGCTTGGTACAACACCAGCAAGGCTCTAGTAGTGCAAACAGACCTCAGAGGAAACTTCTGAGTAGAAACAAACAGGAAAACCTCTTCAACTATGACATAACATGCCCAGAAATGACGCATCCCCAGAAAATGCTTGAGAGGTTTCCAGAACTAAAGCAGGGCTTACTGGTCAAGACCCTCCTCATACAAAGCTATACTGCAAAGACTTTCACATGTGAAAGTCCCAACTTAAAATAAGAAGACCTACAAAGAAACAGGGAAGTACGGTCAAATCAAGGGAACAAAATAGATCTCCAGAAACTTACACTAAAGAAATGGAGACAAATGAGTTACCAAAGAATTTAAAACAACTGTCATAAGGATGCTCAATGAACTAAAAGAGAGCACAGTTTTTCTTGCATAAAATTTCTCAGTGATTTGTATAGATACTTTGCACTAAAAGGAGAGCATAAATCCCTACACCTAAAGTATAGGCTGCTGAGTAGAGTGAATTCCTTTTCCCAAATACAGTATATATACTAAGGGGAATGGAGACAAAAACCAACTTTCCATTGGAGAAATCTGACAAATTCTACCTCAGCTAAGTGATCAATGTCAGTATCAATAGTGATTAAGTCATGTTGAGAGTATATTAACCTTTGATACAAAGTGATGAAAATGGGAATTCATCTGTTGTTTTCCTCAAAAAAAAAAAAAAAACAAAAAAACCGTCATTCTAGTTTAAACATGATCTAAAAATTATAAATATTTCAATAGAAGGATATTCTGCAAAACACTTGACCAATATACTTTAAAAATGCCAAGGTCATGATCAATAAGAAAAGTCTAAGGAATTCTCACAGCCAAGAGGATCCTAAGGAGACACAACAAATAAATGTAATGTAGTATCCTGGATGATGTCCAGAAGCAGAAACACATCAGGTAAAGTCCAAGGAAATTTGAATAAGGTATATACTTTAGTTAATAATAAAGTGGTAATACTGGTTTATTAATTACAATAAAGGTACCATAATAACATAAGATGTTAATATAAGGAGAAATCATGTGAGGGGGTTTATGGAAACTGCACTACCTTCTCAGTTTTAATGTAAATGTACAGCTATTCTTAAAGTCTATTTTTTTCTTTCTTAAAAGTTTTTATTTAGTGTTCTCCTTGGCAGCTCATTAACTAAAATTGGAATGATACAGAGAAAATTAGCATGGCCCCTGTGCAAGGATGGCATGTAAGTTTGTGAAGCATTTCATATTTTTGAAGACAAAACATTTGAGGTCAAAACATTTGGGATGCAGCAAAAGCAGTCCTAAGAGGGAAATATATAGCAACACAGGCCTATATCAAGAAGCAAGAAAAATATCAAATAAATAACCTAACCTTATACCTAAAAGAGCTAGAAAAAGAACAAATGAAGCCTAAAGTAAACATAAGAAGGGAAATATCAAAGATTAGAGCAGAAAAAAACAATAGTAAAACTAAATAGTAGAACAGAACAATGAAACTAGAATCTGGTTCTTCAAAAAAAATTAAGATTGATAAGCTCCTAGCCTGACTTATCAAAGAAAAACAACTCAAATAAATAAAATCACAAATGAGAAAGGGGCAATAACAACCAATACCACAGAGATACAAACAATTGTAAGAGAATATAAGTTAGACAAACTGGAAAAATAGATAAATTCCTAGAAACATACAAAACTGAAACAGGAAGAAATAGAAAAATTTAACAGACCCAGAGCCAGCAAAGAAATTGAATCAATAACCCCAAATCTCCCAAGGAACAAAAGTCCAGGGCCAAATGGCTTCACAAGGGAATTCTACCAAACATTTAAATAAGAGTTAACACTTATTCTTCTCAAACTATTCAAAAAAATAGAAATGGAAGGAAAGCTTCAAAATTCATTCTATGAGGCCAGTATGACCCTGATTCCAAAACCAGACAAAGACTCCACTAAAAAAGAGGACTACATGGATGTAAAGATTCTCAGTAAAATACTAGCAAATCAAATCCAACAGTACATTAAAAGGATCATTCACTACAATCAAGTGGGATTTATTCCTGGACTTCCAAGGGTAGTTCAATACTTGCAAATCAATGTAATACACTAAAAGAAAGAATAAGTATCATATGATCTTTTTAAGTGATGCAGAAAAAGCATTTGACAAAGTATAACATCCATTCTTGATAAAAACTCTCAACAAAGTAGGGATAGAGGGAACATACCACAAAATCATAAAGATCATATATGAAAAACCCACAGCTAATATCATCTTCAATGGGGAAAAAACTGAGAGCTTTTCCTCTACAGTCAGGAAAAAAACAGGGAGGTCCACTCTCACCATTGGTTTTTTTTTTTTAAATATTTTATTTATTTTTGAGAGAGAGAGAGAGAGCATGAGCAGGGGAGGATCAGAGAAAGAGGGAGACACAGAATCTGAGACAGGCTCCAGGCTCTGAGCTAGCTGTCAGCACAGAGCCCAATGCGGGGCTCGAACCCACGAACCGTGAGATCATGACCTGACGCGAAGTTGGACGCTCAACCGACTGAGCCACCCAAGCACCCCTCACCACTTTTTTTTTTTTTTAACGTAGTACTGGAAGTCCTAGCCTCAGCCATCAGCCATCAAAAAGAAATAAAAGGCATCCAAATTGGCAAGGAAGAAATCAAACTTTCATTATTTGCAGAGGACAGGATACTCTATATACAAAACCCAAAGACTTCACAAAAAAATTGCTAGAACTGATACATGAATTCAGTAAAGTCACAGTATACAAAATCAACATACAGAAATCTGTTGCATTTCTACACACCAATAATGAAGCAACAAAAGAGAAATCAAGGAATCGATCCCATTTACAATGGTACATAAACCCATAAGATATCTAGGAATAAACTTAACCAAGAGATAAAAGATCTGTACTCTGAAAACTATAAAACACGTATGAAAGAGATTGAAGATGACACAAAGAAATGGAAAGATATTCCATGCTCATAAACTTGAAGAACAAATATTGTTAACATGTCTATACTACTCAAAGCAATCTACACTTTTAATGCAATCCCTATCAAAATACCACCAGTATTTTTCACAGAGCTAAAAAAAGAATCCTAAAATTTGTATGGAACTACAGAAGACACTAAATAGCCAAAGCAATCTTGACAAAGGGGGCATCAGAATTCCAGTCTTCAATTTAGATTATAGAGATGTACTGATCAAGACAGTGTGGTACCAGAAAAATAAAATGGCCACATAGATCAATTTGAACAGAAAACCCAGGAATGATCCTAATCATCAACAAAGAAGGAAAGAATATCCAATGGGAAAGGACAGTCTCCTCAACAAATGGTGTTGGGAAAACTGGACAGCAACATGCAAAAGAATGAAACTTGACCACTTTCTTACACCATACAGAATTCAAAATGGATGAAAGACCTACATGTGAGACAGGAAACCATCAAAATCCTAGAGGATAATACAAGCGGTAACCCCTTCGGCATTGGACGTAGCAATTTCTTCCTATATAGGTGTCCTGAGATAAGGGAAACAAAAGCAAAAATAAACTATTGGGACTACATCAAAATAAAAATCTTCTGCACAGTGAAGGAAATAGTCAATAAAACTAAAAGGCAACCTACGGGATGGGAGAAAGTATTTACAAATGACATATCTGACAAAGGGTTAGTATCTAAAATATATAAAGAACTTACCAAACTCAACACCCAAAACCAAATAATCCAGTTAAAAATGGGCAGAAGACAAGAAGAGACATTTTTCTAAAGAAGACATATGATCACTAACAGACACATGAAAAGATGCTCGATATCACTCATCATCAGGAAAATACAAAGCAAAACTTTACCTCACACCAGTCAGAATGGCTAAAATTAACAAGACAGGAGACAACATTTGTGGGAGAGGAAGTGGAAAAAGGGGAACCCTCTTACACTGTTGGTGGGAATGCAAAGTAGTAAAGCCACTCTGGAAAATAGTACAGAGGTTCCTCAAAAAGTTAAAAATAGAACTACCCTACCATCCAGCAATTGTACTACTCAGTATTTACCCAAAGGATACGAAAATACTGATTTGAAGGGATACATGCATCCCAATGTTATAGCAGCATTATCAACTATAGCTAAATTATGGAAAGGGCCCAAATATCCATTAACTGATGAATAGATTAAAAAAAAGTTGGGTGTGTGTGTATATATATATATATATATATATATATATAATGAAATTATATAATATAATGGAATGATATAATTTAATTATATAATAAAGTTGAATTATATAATACAAATATATATAAGTGTATATATATAAGTATATATAAATATATATAAGTATATATAAATATATATAAGTATATATAAATATAAAAAATGGAATATAACTCAGCCATAAAAAAAGAATGAAATCTTGCCATTTGCAATGATGTGGATGGAACTAGAAAGTATCATGCTAAGTGAAATAAGTCAGAGAAAGACAAATAAATGATTTCACTCATCTGTGGAATTTAAGAAACAAAACAAATGAACACAGGTGGAAAAAAGAGAGTCAAACCAAGAAACAGACCTATAACTATAGAGAACAAACTGATGGTTGCCAGAACAGAGGCAGGTAGAAGGGAAGAGCTAAATAGGTGATGGGTATTAAGGAGTGCACTTGTGATGAGCACTGGGTATTGTATAGAAGTGATGAATCACTGAATTCTATATCTGAAACTCATATTACACTGGAACTTTTTAAAAGCACAGGCATATCCATTCTGCCATATGAGGTTACATTAAGAAGATGGCTGTCAATGAGGAAGCAGGCTCTCATCAGACACTGAAGCTACTAGTGCCATAATCTTGAACTTCCCAGTCTCCAGAACTGTGAGAAATAAATTTCCGTTGTTTATAAAAAACAACACAGGCATACCTTGGAGATATTGCAGGTTCAGCTCCAGGCCACTGTAATAAAGTAAGTATTATAATAAAGCAAGTCAAATGAATTTTTTGTTTTCTCTGTGCTTGTAAAAGTTATGTTTATACTATGCTGTAGTCCATTAAGTGTGCATTGTCTAAAAAAAAACAATGTCTAAAACATTAAACAATTAATTGAAAAATACTTTATTTCTGGTGTGTCGAGGTGGCTCAGTCAGTTAAGCGTCTGACTTCAGCTCAGGTCATGATCTCGCTGCTTATGAGTTCGAGCCCCGCATCGGGCTCTGTGCTGGCAGCTCAGAGCATGCAGCCTGCTTCAGATTCTGTTCTCCCTCTCTCTCTGCTCCTCCTCTGCTCACCCTCTGTCTCTCTCTCTCTCAAATACAAAGAAACATTAAAAATTAAAAAAAAAACTTTACTGCTAAAAATGCTAATCACCTGAGCTTTCAGTGAGTCATAATTACTGATCACAAATCATCATAACAAATATGGTAATAATGAAGTTTGAAATATTGTGAGAATTAACAAAATGTGACAGAGACATAAAGCAAGCAAATGCTACTGGGAAAATGACAGACAGACTTGCTTAATGCAGGGTTGCCACATATCTTCAATTTGTATAAACTATAGTATCTGCAAGGTGCAGAAGAGCCAGATGCAATAAAGTGAGGTATGCCTGTGATATTTATTAGCATACATTAAATCAATTGGTTTTCTTTGTGAAATATTTAATATTAAAGGAATTACCGAGTTTCATTTCTCTAAACCTCCTGTAGTGCTACTCTCCTACCTTCATATGCAACTATTTCAACAATTTAGTGTACACCCTAGAGTCCTTTTATCTATGCATTTATCAGTAATCACATATTAAGAAGAAACATACAGCATCTTTTTCAATGTGTGTATTTTATAATGCATCACACATGTTTTTGCTTGATTTTTAAAAAAAATTTTGAGTATAGTTGACACACAATGTTACATTAGTTTCAGGTGTGTAACATAGTGATCCAACTTTTCTATATGTTATGCTGTGCTCACCACAAGTATCACTATCATCTGTCACCATATGATGCTATTAAAATACCATTGACTATATTCCCTATGCTGTATCTTTTATTCCCATGATTTATTCATTCCATAACTGGAAGCCTGCACCTCCCACTCCCTTTCACCCATTTTGCTCACCTCCTCACCACCTCCCCTTTGGCAACCCTGTTTGTTCTCTGTATTTCTAGGTCTGCGTCTGCTTTTTGCTTGCTTATTATTATTTTTTGTATTCCACATATGAGTGAAATCACACGGTATTTCTCAGTCTGACTTCTTGTGCTTTGTGTAATATCCTCTAGGTCCATGCATGTCATTGCAAATGGCATGATGTCATCCTTTTTATGGCTGCATAATATTCCATTTTATTCCATACTATTCCATTCCAATATATACCAAATCTTCCTTATCCATTCATCTATTGATGGACACTTAGGTTGCCTCGATATTTTGGCTATTGTAAACAATGCTGCAATAAACATAGGGGTGCATGTATCTTTTCAGATTAGTGTTTTCATATTCCTTAGGTAAGTACCACCCAGTAGTGGAATTATTGGGTCATACGGTATTTCTATTTTTGACTTCTTGAGGAACCTCTATGCTGTTTTCAACAGCAGCTGTGACTTGATTTTACTTTACCATTTTTCTGTGTTACTATATTTAAATTGTCCTCATCTTTATGATAGGTACATAGAATTTAATTTATGAATATACCATCATTTACTTTGTTATTCCTCCTTTTGTGGGAGGTTTGGTTTTGTCAGGGTTCATTTGTCATGACATAATTTAATATAGACAAATCCTGTAACTATTTCTTTTCCTTAAGCATATAGATATTTTGAGTGAGTGGATTATGGTGTTAGGCTCTGAATCTAAAGATAATTTAGGATGTCAGAGGATGGAGAATTTAATCTTATGATTTATATGACAATCTAATTTCTACAATAACCGAGATGCAGTACATATTCCACAGGGGCAGAGATCTTCAGCAAAGGCATGTGCTGGCAGGGACATCTGAAAACCAGCTTCTGGTATTTGGAGTTTCCAGTAACCCTCGTCTGTGTGTTTAAGAGTAAGGGTTCTAGCTGCAGGTAGACAGAAGTGATCTAATCCCTTCTGCCACATGCTTCACACCTGAGGCACTTACTATATAGGGATACAAAAATGTCTCAGATATGCCTGGATTCTCCCCCTCGTTGAGAACTGGCATCATGAGGTGCCATGTGAAAATGAGAGTGCAATTAGGATTGGGTGATTCTGAGATCTCCTTTAGACTCTGCGTATGTTATTAACATCTTGTAAGAGTATGCTGACTTGGGGCTGGAACACAGGTGTGTCCCTGACAGCAAAGCTAAACTTGTCAATTTTTCCATTTAAATGGATTCCCTGATTCCCTAAACCACTGTATAGAAATATTTTACCCCCAATGCATATCCCTATGGTAAGTTTCTGGTATTTCCTGTAATATTTATTCATTCATTTATTGGATGGGGAGGCTCAAGTATCTGAAGGTAGAGATTAAAATTTTGCCTCTGAGAATGAACCTGCACTATGCAGTTGCCATAGAAAACTGATGTCAACCATAGGAACATGATGTACTTTTGGTTTCTATGACACCTGAACTATGTTATCTTATTCTAGGAGGAAAAACTAACTTGGATGTTTACAGGCAGAGAGTGTGTGATACTTGCATCAAAAGAAGATAATTTGGATGTCTCCCATCACCATGAGTGTATGCATATGCGAGGGTGTTGAGGGAGAGTAATTAAATATATGATTGCAAATATAAAGGCTGATTACTCCTGTTTTGAAAGGAGGCTGGCAGCCACTGCTGAGAACAGGCTGAAGAGGCTGAGTCACTAGTTATTCCATTTCCTCCCTTGTTTTTGTGTCCCTGGATAACACCCTGTAGTGTGAGGTCTCTGTGATCTTGGATTCTGTAAAGCCAAAGTCTGTAAATTGTTTTTGACTATGCACCACTCTCCATGAAATATTTTTGCAGTAGCCATGAAAGATGTATCTTCATTTATATTTTCATATATTAAGGAGATTTGGGGAAGGTAAGTTATGAATACCCAAATTTTGAAACAAATGAATTGTGAAATACAATGAATGAGTATAATAGAAATTCTAATGCATTTTTTCCTGGATTCTAGTGGATCATTTGCACACCTCCTAGTTACATGAACACCATTTTGGAAATTATGGCTACAAAGGAAAACTTTTATTACATAACTAAAATCTGCAAATGGCTCTCCATTAGTCTATGCATAAAGTACAAGCCCCTTAATGAAGCTTTTGGTTTCCGTGGTTGAATTTGTATTGTGATTTTGTTAATGTAATAGTTTGTTTTTGTTTTTGTTTTTGATTTTGCTATTTATGAACCATGTTTCAAAAGAAAGGCAGATTATTTAAACTACTTACTGTGTTTCCTTTATATTAACTATGCTTCAGTAAGCAGTTGGTATAACGTCTATTTAAATCTTTTAGCTTTACATTTCTGACTCTGCTCTGTGACACTTCATGGTCTCTGCTAACCCTGTTTCTAATTTGGACCTGATGGTCCTCTGTTAAGATTCTCCTGATCCACTTATAAGTGAAAACATACAGTATTTGTTTCATGTCTTGACTTCTTTGATTTCAGAGTAATGCTGGTTTCATGTAATGAGGTAGGAATTGTTCCTGCCTCTTCAGTTTCTACACATGATAGAGTAACAGGGACAAAATTTACCTTCTGTATTAATGTCCCATTGTTGCTGTAACGCATTGCCACAAATGTAGTGTCTTAACACACATTTATCATCTTACAGTTTGGGAGGTCAGAAGTCTGAAATAGGTTTCATCAGGATGAAACCAAGGTGTTGGAAGGCCATGCTCCTCCAGAGGCTCTAGGGAAGAATTTGTTTCCTTGTTTTTATAGCTTCTAGAGCTGTATATATTTCCTTCCTTAACTTATGACTCCTTCCTCTATCTTCCAAGGTAGCAGGGTGGCATCTTCAAATCTCTCTCTACTTCCCTCTTCACATCTCCTTCTCTCTTATAAGGACACTTATAATTACATTGGACCAACACAAATATTGCAGGATAATCTCTCTATTCAAGATCCTTAACTCTATCACACCAGCAAAGTCTTTTTTTTGCAACATAAGGTAATATATTCACAGATTCTGGGGATTAGGATGTGGAGATATTTGGGGATCCCTAATTCAGACTACCACAAATTCCTATGAAGCAATAAAAATAATCAGAAAAAAAATATAACAGTGGTTTTCAACATACTGGACAAAAAGCAAGAAAGGATAGTGATAAATCAGAGGCCGGAAACAAGTTAAAGTTAGCATCATACTTACTGGTGAAAGACTGAAAGCTTTTGTCTTAAGATCTAGAGTAGACAAGGATACTGCTCTTGCCATTTCTATTTAACAATATACTGGGAGTCCTAGCCAAGGTAATTAGCCAAGGAAAAGAAGTAAAAGGCATGCATATTGAAAATGAAAGAATAAACCTATTTCCATTTGCAGCAGACATGGTCTTATGCAGAAAAAATCCTAAATAATCCACAAAAAATCATCAGAGTTGAGTTCATCAAGATTGCAGGATATGAGATCAATATACAAAAATCCGTTGTTTTTTTATATTAGCAATGAAAAATCCAAAAAGAAAATGANTTACATATATAATAACATAATATAAATAAAATACTTAGGAATAAATTTAACAACACAAATGTCCCTCAATTGATGAATGGGTAAATAAAATGTGTTCTATCACTACAGTGAAATATCGTTTGACCATATAAAGAATGAAGTACAAATTCATGCTATAATATAGATGAACTTTTAGCACATTTTGCTAAATTAAAAAGCCAGTGAAAAAGGCCATATATTATATGTTTCAAATGATATGAAATGTTCAGGAAAGGCAAATTCATTGAAATGGAAGGTGCATCAATGTTTGCCTGGGTCTGGGGTAGGCAGCAGGGATGGACTGCAAATGGGCACAGAGGATCTTTCTGAGGTNGAGTCTGGGGGTGCCTGGGTGGCTCAGATGGTTAAGCATCTGACTCTTGACTTTGGCTCAGGTCATGATCTCACAGTTTGTTAGTTCTAGCCCTGAGTCAGTCTCTGTGCTGACAGTGAGGAGCCTGCTTGGGATTCTCTCTCTCCCTCTCTCTCTGCCCCTACCCTGTGTGCTCGCTCTCTCTCTCTCTCTCTTTCTCCCTCAAAATAAATAAATTTTTTTTAAAAAAAGAAAAAAAAAAAGAAATCAAGAGTCAGATGCTTAATCATCTGAGCCACACAGGCATCCCATGCTGTTTTTTTTAAATGTATCAATATCTACATTGAGATTGAAGGAGAGAGAAAAAGAAGAGTTTTTTCTTTCCTTCCTACTGCCACAAAACATAAACAAACAATGTATACAGGAATTTGTGCAACGTATTTCTAATATGTTGTCTTGGGAAGGCTTTAAAGAATGAGAAGACATGACAATTTAAAATTCTCATTTTATCACTTCCCTGCTTTTATATCTTCAAATTTTTTATCTTTTAATCAGAAAAACAACTGTAACTAATAAACTTAAAAGATGAACATATATTCTTCAAAATGACATTCAAATTATGATGAATTTATAAAATAAGTTTAAAATAACAATTTTCCTATAAAATTAAAATTTAGAAGTTTATAGATCCAAATATCTTATGTGACCATTGATGATCTATACTTTAATTTTTAGCATCTTTTAAAATTATTATTGACCAGCTTTTTTTTAAGTAAAATGGATCTGAAAAGAGTCTATTCCATTCTACTGTGCACACGCACACACTTCCAGGATAGGGCAATTTTCCATAGGCTGGAGAACGTTCTTTAGCCAAGGGTGGTGGAACTTTCTGTGTACTCAAGAAGGTTTGCATACAGGCATGGTGGCTATAGCTGAGTGATGATCTAGGATCTAATTTCTTGCCAACTAGCAATGCTGGCTGCAGTTCTGTCCTGAACACATGGTTGTATTTGCTACCTTTTTGGAGGTAAATTGTTAGAGGTTTAAGGTTTAAAATGCTTATCACTGGAAACGATGGAGCATGGTTAAGGCCTCCTACCTGTGTTCTACAAGAAATGCCAGATTCTAGTTCCTGAGGCAGGAATGACTGGTAAAGACAGTATGTTTGCCTGTTGTGGATGCAGAAANGTTTTTTTTTTTTTTAAGTTTAGTTATTTTGAGAGAGAGAGAGGGAGAGCAGGGGAGGGGCAGAGGGAGAGGGAGAGAGAGAGAATCCTAAGCAGGCTCCGCAATGTCAGTGAAGAGCCCAGTGCAGGGTTGGAACTCACAAACTGAGAAATCATGACCGGAGCCAAAATCAAGGGTTGGACGTTTAACCGATTGAGCCATCCAGGCCCCTGGGTAAACTGTATAATATTGCATTTCTTTTCTCTGACTTTATTAATCTGAGTATGGAATGCAGTGAAGTGGTTGGGAGGTCTTCATCATTCTTATTTAAAATTCATTTTCCTTAAATAAGGCAGAGAAAGATAGATATCATATGCTTTCTCTTATGGGAGGATTAGGAGAAGCTTAATGGAGGANAGAGACCTAATTCCTAGCATCATTTTTAAGGTGTATGAATTTTAGCATTACATTCCATATCAGTTATCTACTATCATAATAATGCTGCTTTAAAAAAACCCATCAGACCTCAGTGACATATCAATAACCATTTAGAATATGAGTCTGAAGGTGAGCACTATAGTCTGGATTCAACTGGGCAGTTTTCCTGATTTGGCTGGGTTCACTTGGATGGATATGTGTTGTCTGGCTGTTGGCTGATTTGGACAGGCCTCATTTCAGAAACCTAGGACTTCCTGGCTCTGGTGCATTTGTATTTTATATTCCATTAAGTTAGTCTTGGCATATTCTCATGGTGATACCAAAGTGCAAGAATTAAGGCTGAAATGCAAAAGTGTTTTGTCAGATCTCTGATTGTGCCACCACCACTTACATCTCATTGGCCAATGCAATGAAACAGATAAACTCAAAATCAATGGATGAGAAAATATAGTTCGTCTCTCAATGGAAACTTCTATCATTAGGCAAAGGATATAAAAACAGGACCTATAATCAGGAAATCTATAGGAAGAAGCAGTTATCTTGTACTAGATGCAATACATAGGAGAAGGTCTGGCTGGGCTAGACTAGAATTAAACATGTAGCCAAACTGAATTCAGAAAAGGTTCTGTAGTAATCAGTTATACAGGCTTATTGTCTAGCTGCTACTGTTTTCCATGGATGAAATATAGTGGTGTGGTTTCATGTCTGAGCTTTTCATTAGAAAATGTAAACAAGGGGCACTTGTGGGGATGAGCACTGGGTGTTATATGGAAACCAACTTGACAATAAACTATTTGTAAAAAAAAAAATGTAAACATAAATTTACCATATGACTCACTAATTCCATACTTTCAGAAATTCTTTTAGAGTTTTAGAAAATATAAACTACTCTATCGTAACCGAAATTCGATTACTGGTTGCCTAGAGTGAGTAGAGGCAGTATTGACTGTATAGGGGCAAAAAGGAACTTTCGGGGATGATGGAAATTTTCTCTATCTTAAATTTGGTGGTGGTTACGTGGAGGTATATGTTTTCCAAACCTCAATGAACTCTACACTTTGAATTAGTCAGTTTATCATACATAAGTTACACCTCAAAAACGGACAAAAATTTATCTCTATCTCCCTTTCTATTCTTCTTTCTCTTTGTCCTGAGAAAATAGTGATATATAGATAAGCATTACCTCCTAACTGAAGGTAGCTTTGTGACTTAAACATCCAGGGATTGGAAACAACCCAGTCAGTCAGGAAAGTAGTCACAACAGGTCCATAGGAAGTACTCTCCAGCCCATGAAAAATTTCACCCTCATATAAAGACAAGGCTGTATGTGCATGTGTGTGTTAACAAAAACACACTATTTTCAACTTTTTTCTGATTATAATATTGCTTATTAAAAAGTCAAATAAAATACTGAAAACTATCATGGAAATATATATTGTATCATTAGAAATTTCATCAGAGAGATGGTGACTGTTAAAATTCAGGTTTATATACTTGCAAATTTTTATTTTCCTCAAGTATATATTCACATACTGTTTAAAAATGGTTCTTCTAGGAGTGCCTGGGTGGCTCAGTTGGTTAAGTGTCCGACTTCGGCTCAGGTCATGATCTTGTGGTTCACAAGATTCAGCCCCACATCAGGCTCTGTGCTGACAGCTCAGAGTCTGGAGCTGCTTCAGATTCTGTGTCTCCCTCTGTCTCTACCCCTCTCCTGCTCGTACTCTGTCTCTCTCTCTCTCTCTCAAAAATAAACATTAAAGAATTTTTTAAAAATGGTTTTTCTAGAGAGGTAAACACCATTTTTAAACATATTTCCTTGTTCATATGGGTCTAAATAATCTTTAGAAATTAGTTCAAAGGAATATAACCCAATATTTAAAAATTTTAATTTCAGTTATTTTTATGATTACAAAAGTGATACATTGCACAGAAAATATTAGAAACATCTGTAAGATAAAAAAATTGAATTGTCCTGTTCTCTTACTCCATCACTGCTTCCTTTTTAGGCAGATTTGCCTATTGTCTCCCAAATNTCCACGAGGCAAATATTTCATAAAAACAAGAATAAACAAGTACCTATATTGTAAGAAAGTCCAAGTTTATTTAAATACATACTAACTTTGCAACTTTCCTTCTCTCCACGAATGAACAGCCTTGCCAAGTTTAGCTTAAAAATATTTCAGGGTGTATTCAGATGACACTAAATTAAAGAGTAGTTGT
>NW_027529201.1:145260-152528 GCF_008692635.1 Crocuta crocuta | reverse complement strand
TAGCTATACAACTTACAACTATACTAATTTATAATATAATTTATAGCTATATATTTTAAAATTTATAACTATACAAATTTTCTCTTATGTTCTACAGCAAAGTTTCGTAGTTATAAGAGGTCTTGCCATTTGGGAGTGTTATAAGTATATAATAATTAACTGGCGAAGAGTGCCTTAAAATCATGAAATTTCCACAGATTTCTAAAGGAAAAAGGAAAATTTCAGACTTGTTTCACTTGCTCCAATTTTATAACATGTCCCCCAATACAAAAACTTATTCCCACGTGGAGGGCCATCTCTCAATTCTTCCTTGAACAAATAAATAATTTANGCCTTCCACAAAGACCCCATAATTGTAATTATTTCAGTAATGGTGTATTGGATTAAAATGGTAAGACTATTTTCCATAACTATCAACCTTGAGGTAAAGGTACTAGACAAGTAATTGTTTTATCACATATAGAGATCCCTTAATTGTGTTCAAAAACAAGGTAATGCCCATGTTTCCAGGAGGCTTTTCATTATTATCTGCACTATCTTTTGTCATTTAAAAAATCTAGAAAGCAGCAAGAAATCCATAAAAGAGAATGAATACATCTATGGTCTATTCCAAAAATAGAATAGTACACATCCATCAAATAGAATAAGTAGGATCTAGGGGCGCCTGGGTGGCTTGGTCGGTTAAGCGTCCGANAGTAGGATCTAAATGCATTACCATGGATTGGGAAAAAATAATTTATAGGCCCAAATTTCCATAATAATATAATTGTTCAGCACCCACTTTTATGTGACAAAAGACATTAATTTTTCCTATTAGATAGAACTATAAATACATGCATAAAAGGGTATGCACAAATCTAACAAAAGACTTACATATAAAGGCAGTTGAGGACTAGAATGGATTCAAGTAGTGAATTGGGACACTATCATCATATAATATTGTAAATTTTCAGAAGTCATTTATGTTTTAACTATGCTGTTAAATATTAATTCTTAAAAGAGAATAAAAATACAAATCATTGATATTAGGAATGAAACTATGCTATAATTATAGAGTCTGAAGCCACAGAGAGGATAACTTCTGTTTTTAACCCTAACAAATAGAGATTGGAAGTCATCACTCTCATCCTTACAGTAACAAAAAACTGGACAAACTGAAAATCAGTAATTTTCCTTGACTCATTAGATAACTGGTGTCATGGGGAAAACACCACACTGGGAGAAAGGGACCTTCTGAGGTAAACAGCATCTAAGATATGCTTACTTGGAACAGAAGCATCTGGATTCTATAAGCAGTAAGACCACTTATTCACTAGTAAATTTAAAGAATTGCTGGAGGCTGAATGTGGACTAACATGAGAGCAAGGAAATCCTTGGGGCTGCAGTGACAGAAGGTTCCACACATTTTCATGAGCTTTTTTTTCAGGAACCCCACTAGGTTCCCTATCATGCTCTCATGTGTGGAGCCTTCAGGGAGAAGGAGCAAGTTAACAATTGTGAAAACCTCCCAGGTTTTTCTCCATAACATAAGCCTACTTTGCAGCAGAAAGACTCACCAGAATGAACTGGAAGTTTATTCCACCTGGGAGAAGGGAATTCTACTCCTTTCTAAAGCTCTCTTCAGCCTTTCTGTCTTCCTTTTTTTCCTAAGGGAGAGAAAAACATAGTCAATAGAAGACAGGGCTTTATGGAAGTAGAATGGAGCTACTGAGCCAAGGAGGACAGCAGAAACAAGGGCAAAAACCAAATGAAACAAAACACAACACAAAGCAAAACAAAAAACCATATCCCTGGAGGAAACACAGAAACACATGTGAAAACCATACCGCTGAGACACAGGCCCACTAAAAGAATGAGACTTTATCAGAAGATCATAGAATGCTTCTCTTCCTCCACACCCTACTATCACAACAACACTTTTAAAAGACACAAACTCCCAAAACTCACTTAAGGAGAAATAGGTAACTCTAACAACCCTATATCTATTAAAATATTAAATTACTAATTAAAAACCTTTAAAGAAATTTTTAATGTTTATTTATTTTTGAGACAGATAGACACAGAGTGTGAGCAGGTGAGGGGCAGAGAGAGGGAGACACAGAATCTGATGCAGGCTCCAGGCTCTGAGCTGTCAGCACAGAGCTCAATGCAGGACTCAAACTGATGAACTGTGAGATCATGACCTGAGCCGAAGTCGGATGATTAACCAACTGAGCCACCCAGGCACCCCAGAACCTTTAAAAAAGAGAAATCACCATTTTTGACTTAGATGGTTTTACTAGTAAATTCTACCAAATTATTTATTTATTTAATGTTTTTTATTATTGAGACAGAGAGAAACAGAGCATGAGTGGGGGAGGGGCAGAGAGTGAGGAAGACACAGAATCCGAAACAGGCTCCAGGATCTGAACTGTCAGCACAGAGCCCGATGCGGTGCTTGAACCCACGAACTGCGAGATCATGACCTGAGCTGAAGTCAGATGCTTAACTGACTGAGCCACCCAGGTGCCCCCCAAATATTTAAGAGAGAAATAATACTCATTTTTCACAATGAATTCCAGAAAATAGAATAGAGAACACTTTCCAACATATCTTATAAGTATCACCTTAATATGAAAAATAAATACATTTAAAGAAAAACACCATGGGGAAGAAGAAGGGGAAAAATAGTGGGGGAGGGGGAGGGAGGCAAACAAGGAGAGACTCTTGAATGCAGAGAACAAACTGCGGCTAAGAGGGGTGGGGGGAAGGGGACGGGGAGTGATGGGCATGGAGGAGGGCACTGTTGGGATGAGCACTGGGTGTTATATGTAAATCAACTTGACAATAAACTATTTAAGGAAAAAAATTATNATCCACATATGATTTTTTTTTCCCGATGGAAACCTTAAACATGCAACCATTCCATCAAATTGTTCTCTTGACAAACTATAGAGGCTCAATAGTGATCCTTAATATTTATCTTATATTTATCCCCACTAAGAACCTGACAATGGCCTTCATTAATTTTGTTTCCAGGTTTAATTCTGATCCATTGTGCCATCTGGGAAATAGGATGGCTTCTTCCTGTAGTAGGAATGAACACCGAGGGTGCTTCCACTTTGCTTTTTAATCTAAGAAAGCTGTGCCATAGTATAGCTCTTTCTAACATAAATAATCCAATATTACAGAGACTGTGTTTTACTTTACCCAGTAATGGTGGGTTTATCAGGTCCTCACCAGCCTCACATACATTTTATGTTTTGAGTCACTGCTTATCACCATTCTATGATAATGATCTCTGAGCATCCCCATCCACTGGCAGTATTAGGATTTCCTTTGCTTTAGGAGCATACTTTCTAAACTGTGATAGCTTCATACTGTGTCTCGATGGTCACTAGGGCACAGGGCACTTTGTCAAAAATGGATTTGCCTTTCCAAGAATCATTTTTATCTTTGCTGCCATCCTCATGTACATTGTTCCAAAGATTGCCTTTGGAAACGGCTACAAACTATTGACTTTGAAAACAGCTCAGTATGTTGTTTACCTTTCTTTATACTTTCCAATATTATACCTATGTGACCAGGATTTCCTGGGCACTCCATCTACAGGGACATTCCTGGATTCATTGGAGCCGTAGGTATTGTTGTTACCAGAAAATCTTCACTTGCCACTTGGAGGATATTTATCATAATAGAAACTCACTTCCATGTATTACTCAGATACAGCCTCTTCATTAAAATCACATCTATCATCTAATATTTTTCTACCACTTCATTCATATATTCATACATTTTCAGCATCATGAGGAATAATAGTGGTATTTTAAGCCCATGAATCTAGGATAAACCTTATATGTCTATGAAAGAAGAGGATAATCTTTCAATCGATGTGACAAATTTTTATACTGATAGCATGTAGTGTATTATGTCTGGAAATGAGATATACGGAGCAGAGGTATGGACTGCGACAAAGTGATTAATATCAGGATATAATAGTAGGGATTTTAGGTGACTCACCATCCAGTTTGTGGCTTTGTTTGGAAGTGGGGGGAGGCAGCCTGAGCTTTCTGGCATATGATGGAGACCTGAGGCATTTACTGAAGATAATCAATCTCAGATCTGTTTGCATTTTCCCCATTTTTGAGACTTATTTTCCTTATCTGCCAAACTCTAGAGTCAACCAAGTGATGGGTGTATATTTGGGGGTTATGTCGTTTTGAGATTGCTACNAATACCTGTGGTTTGTGTTTCTGAAAGGAAACCAAATCTGCTTCCCACCTATACTGTCTATCTACCTAAGCCATTATCTGAAGTTTTCCCCTCAATACTACACTTTGGTGAGCTTCCTGTCTTTAATAATGTCTATTCAATCTTTATATTGGAAGGTGTAAGTGGCTGAAGTATGGACTATGGCTCTTACTGTGAAAATCAATTTTCACATTTTGATGACCATAGAAAGCTGTCAACAGTTCAAACATTATGGTGACCTTCTGGTTTCTATGACAATTGGGATACACACAATTTTATCATGGAGTAGAACCATTTAGAAAAGATGTTTACAAGAAGGAAATATCTATTAAACTTTAAGGTCTGCCATAGTAAATGTTCTGGGTCCCAGAAGAGACTGCTTCTGGTAAGGGAATCAAGTTGGGTTCTACTGAACTTGAAGCTACAACTACCACCTGGTCACTTTAGTCTCCTCATGGTAGCGGGTCAGTAGGCAAAGAAAGAAATTTATATAGTAGTGGGGCAAGTTGACTCTGATTACCATGCAGAGATATGAGCTGTTGCTACATAAATGGGATAATGAAGAGTATGTCTGAACCCAGAGGATTCATTTAGTGCTTCTTGCTTGGTAATAATGGTAAATGGAATTGGTATAATAGGTGTTGATTTCTTCATAATTTTAAGAATTGTTTACACTTCAGATCTTGGCTAAGTGGGGCTGAATGCAACAAAAAGCCTTGGACTGTTGACTCAGAAATCATTCTAGGAAGCCTACCTTCGTGCTTAGCCTGGTCCTTTAAAAGAGGATCTTTCTTTATTAATTCAAATGGAGGCTTGAAGTAAATTTAGCACTATTCATCAAGCACTGTCCAGCTCTTCAACTGTCTGTTCTGACTTCATCTATTTCAATTGCATTTTTTTTCTAAATAGCTTTAATAATGTTAAAACATCCAAATTCTCATTTCTTTCTCTTGTGGTAGGTTTTTACAATTGCTAAGATCTGAGCTATACAATTTTTTATGAACCTGTCCCTACTGGCACAAGCTGACTCCAAGAGGAATTCAAGGAACAATTCACCCTATGCATCAGAGTGCCTCCATATTAGAACACTTTAGTTTTGCTGGCTTTGAATTAAAAGAATTAAAAGGACAGAACATGCAAGGGCTTAAAAGGTAATCGAGGACTCTGAGGTTTCAAAGAAAGGGAAGAAGGACCCAAACTCTAGAAGCAGAGGGTCTTAAAAATTCACTGGAACCCAGGCATATCAATTTTTAACCTTCAGCAAATGAACTTAGAGCTTGCAACGGGGGCACAATCCTTTGTTGACTTTTCCAGGCTCCATCTCCTATCACCCGCCCAACGGATTCATTCCCATCTTGTCCAGCACTGTCTCAGGCGTAGTCTCAACAGGCTGCTCTTCACAAGCACCCCTCTCGGCGCCCATACCTTGCTTCTACAACCCCCGTTGCAGGGCCTCCACAGGCACCACAGACCGCTGTATCCTCTGCCGCCATCTTTTCTGCTGCCTCCGCCACCTCCCAGCAGGCACTGCTGCCAACAGCCTCAACTCTTTGGTCGCCATCTTTGCCAACTTTGTCAAGGGTCCAGATCACTTCTACAGTTGAGGCACAGACTGATGTACCTCTTCTGCCATGTCTGCCACAGAGAATCAAGGCCTAATCTCAGATGGCCAGAAGGGAGCCGGTGTTGGGGTGGGCCAGGATCCTGGATCCATCAGAGGTGGTGCAGTGCCTGCAGAACTGGGGGGTTGAAGTCGCAAGGGCCACAGCCCCTAGGGATTTCCAGGCAGCCGTTCGAGCCCTTTGGGAGGAAGAGGGTGGACAGGAGGCTGCTCAGCCTGTAGTCCAGGAGAACTGGGATATACAGCCAGTAGAAGAGGAGGAAGAGGAGGAGGAAATTGAAGAGAAGGACGAGGAAGAGGAAGAAGAGGAGGAGGAGGATGAAGAGGAGGGAGAAGGGGACGGAGCAGATCAGCAGGGGGGAGAAGAAGAGGAGAATGAGGGAGAGGAGGAAGTGGAGGAGGAGGACAATGAAGAAGAGGAGGATGGCAGCTATTAGGAAGAGGATGAGAATTATTTGAACAAAGAGGAAGAGAAGAAGGGTAAGGAAGGCACATCTTTGAGTTTCTCATGGCACACTTTTGGCCCCTATTCAGAGCTGTGATCTATTCCCTTTCATATGGTATCCATAACAACCATATCCTTTCTGGTCCAGCCTGACGCAGGCTGAAGAGCAAGGGCTTGAAGGAAAAGGGCAAACAACTACTATCCTCACGTTTGGTTGATGGCTTTTAAAAATGTAGCCTCTTGGTAAGATAGTATGAGAAAATGATGAAATGGTACTGGAGCACTTTTCAGGGGTTAAGGAACCAATGAGTTTCATGATAGAATTTGTCTTTAAATCAAACACATATTTACTAATGAAGTTCTGACAAATACATACAAAATGCTGAGGACCCTTCTAACAAGGGTCAGAAATAATCAGCAGCACAGGGTATGAGATCTATTGGAAATAGGGGGAAAATGTCACAGAGAAAATTTTCAAGCAGCAGAAATCTGAGGGCCACAGAAGTGTTATTNTGTACACAGATACACTTTAAAAAAAAAAAAATTTCTATTCTACAGATTCTTCTGAGGGCAGAGTACTGGATGCCACTACTGATTTTAAATTGGCATATTTTTTTTGGCCACCTCTGGTCATAAAGAAGCAACTGAATATAAGTTTCTTCACTAAAGAAGCAGCTGAATGTAAGTGTGAGAACTCTGATGAAGAGGCCCAAGACGCTGGAGGGGAGGAGAAGAAAGTGGAAGAGGATGAAAGTAAAGAACCAGAAAAAAGACTTGAAATTGATACAGAATCAGCAGGGAGCAACTGTGTAGAATCCAGATATCAGTGTACAGTCGTATTAACTAACCATTTATGACATATACTTGTTACTGAGAGTTTTATGCTTTTAAATTTTTTTGTAAACTAAATAAGAAAAAATTGTTGAAATTTAGTTTTGAAAAAAAAAACAGTTCAATGTTAACAATGTATTT
>NW_027529201.1:143013-145150 GCF_008692635.1 Crocuta crocuta | reverse complement strand
TTATAAAATAGATAGTATAGAAGGCAGTATATTCTGAAATGTACTTCATTCATAGCTGCAAACCTTTGTCCTGTAGCTTTAAGACTACTACAGAGGGGAGATTTATGAGACTTTGCATTAGAGATCGGCAACTTTTAAGAAAAGGGTCACCAGAAGAAGTAGCTAAAGCAGATAGGCCACGCACGATCTATGCCTTCACCACTTGGTCACAGAAATGTAGTCTCTTGGAATAACAATGCCTTTGAGAAGGTGACTTCTTACTAAAGTATGAAAAAGGTTCATGATCAACTCACAAATACTAGTTCTATTTAGGTTTTTGTATTTCATATGACATTCAAAAGAAAAGAAAATTTGTCATAGTAAGACTGCTTATCAAATGAATTGGTAATTAAGTCTTAGCTAATATTTCCTCCATCTATCCATCTCTGTATTTCTTAAACTTTCCCTCTACCTCTCTTCTTCTCTTTCTTTCTAAATTTTCACAGCTACAGATGTCTGATCACAGGCTCATTCTCATTTTACAGATAAGGAAACTGAAGGTTTGGGAGTATAAGGGAGATACGGTTTGTGTAAAGATCATAGGCTTCTAAGGTAGAAAAATTTATTTAAATCACAGAGTGGCCTTGAAAGAAAAAAAAAAAAGCAAGTTTGGTTAGTGGTGAGCAAGAGGGATTCAAGGTTGGTGTGATCAAAATGATTGAAGCATGTGCACCCTGATATCTAAGGGTTTGGGTTACAAGAAGAAACCATTTCATTTTGTCCTTGTTGAGACAACAGATGTACATAGGATTAACTCATATTAGAAAGTTACTGGTGTATGTTAATCGTATACAATTGTTAACTGACTCTTATTTCATCCTACAGTTGGAAGCCATAGAAAGAAATGGATGGTGAAAGAAGAAATGAATTTATTCTCCACAGATATTCTAGTTTCCAGTAGCCCAAACCACTAGTTTTGTTTCAAAGTTAATCACCCCAAAATAATATTAACTGATATCTGACTTTACTTTTACCTTTTACAGATATATTTGACATTTGTTTGAATTTAAAATAAAAGCTTATTTGGGGCACCTGGGTGGCTTAGTCGGTTGAGCATCTGACTTTGGCTCAGATCATGATCTAGTGGTTTGTGAGTTCGAGCCTTGTGTTAGGCTCTGTGCTAATGGCTCAGAGCCTGGAGCCTGCTTCAGATTCTGTGTCTCCCTCTCTCTCTGTCCCTTCCCCACTCATGCTCTGTCTCTTTCTAAAAAATAAACAAACATTAAAAAGGTTAAAAAATAAAAATAAAAGCTTGTTTGAAATAAGTTGCAGATATTTTTGTTGTTGTTGTTATATAAATGATGCTGACTCAGAGCTTTGTCTCTTTCTATTTGTTTGGGCCCACACCTTTCTTTGAAAAAAAGTATCTTTCAACTGCTTAGTAAGCCTATTTTAAATTCTTTTATTGCAGTCCCCAATAAATTAAAATATAAGGTTATAAACAATTTGTGTAATGGCAGAGATGGTGGTCTAGCCCCTACTGCATTTTATTAAAAGAAACCAATGGACCTCCTAGCTTGCCTGGAGACCAAATGATACTATTGAGTTGCTGTGGACAAGCAGCATCAGCATCACTGAGTACCTGTTAGAAATGCAATTCTCTGGGGCACTTGGGTGGCTCAGTTGGTTGAGCGTGCAACTTCGGCTCAGGTCATGATCTCACAGTTTGTGAGTTTGAGCCCCTCATTGGACTCTGTGCTGACATGACAGCTCAGAGCCTGGAGCCTGCTTTGGATTCTGTGTCTCCCCTTCTCTCTGCCCCTCCCATGCTCACGCTGTCTCTCGATGATAAATAAATGTTAAAAAAAAAAAAAAGAAATGCAAATTCTCAGACCCCACTTCAGACCTACTGAATCAAATTCTGGAGGTAGGCTGCTAGCCATCAGGGTTTTAGAAGTCCTTCAGATGCTTCTGAAGTACACTGAAGTTTAAGAGCCACTGGTTTAAAGCAATGTGGGAAAACAAACTTCACCTACAGTAGGACCAGTCTTAATTCACTGACTTGGTACTGTTGCAGATAAACCGAACACAATGGTAAAATCTGGACTGAGGAAGAGACAGAATTCTCAGGGGTGTGACACACAAAGATTTCTTGTGG
>NW_027529201.1:135955-142858 GCF_008692635.1 Crocuta crocuta | reverse complement strand
CTTGAATCCTGACAGTGCAGAGCCTGCTGCTGGGCTTGAACCCATGGACCATGAGATAATGACCTGAACCAAAATCAAGAGTCAGACGCTTAATGTACTAAGCCACTTGGGTGCCCAGGGTGTGTTAGTTTTATAGAGCTGCCAAAAAAAACAAAAATTACCGCAAACCAGGTGACTTAAGACAATAAAAATTTATGGGTCTTAAGGATTTTAAGTGGAGGAGTGATCTGCCTGATTAAAATTGTAAAGTACTGGGGCGCCAGGGTTGGCTCAGTCAGTTAAGCATCAACTCTTCAGCTCAGGTCATGATCTCAAGGTTTGTGGGTTTCAGCCCTGTGTTAGGTTCTGGGCTGACAGCACAGAGCCTGCTTGGGATTTTCTGTCTCCTTCTCTCTCTGCCTCTCCCCTACTCATGTGTACGCTCTCTCTCTCTCTCAAAAATACATGAATAAACTTAAAAAAAATAATACAAATTTATTCTCTCATAGTTCTGGAGGCCCAGGGTCTGAAATCAAGGTGTTGACAGGATTGGTTCCTTCTGGAAGTTCTGAGGGATAGTTTGTTTCATGCCTCTCCTAGTTTCTGTTGGCCCATGCCATACTATTGGTGATGGTACCATGTGTATGTGTGTGTATGTATGTATGTATGTGTGTATGTGTGTGTGTATTTCTGTGTTAATATAGTTAATATATTAAAGACCCTTATGTGGGCTTAGGAATCTTAGGGAGTTAACATTGGACAAAGACACATACACAACTCTTTTTGAGATAAGACTTTTTTTGTGTGCATACTCAGAGTTCATGCCCCTGCCCCTAATTATGCTAAAGGTACCTAGGGCCCTGAATCCGCTCCCCAAATGACCCCATGTCTCAATCCCCAAGTGGCCTGGGTGTTCTTCTTTACTGAGTATGTACTTCTGAGGGTTGAATGACATTGTCAGTGTTATACTCCCAGGACTGAGAGGTAACTGAGAGGTGATAGTTATATGCAGCTACCAGGGGACAAGTGGGCTACATTATCCACATAATGTGCATGTGAAGCATCTCTTGATGAGGAAACTCAGAGTGCATATAAAGGCGGGCAGGCTGAGTTCCAGGGATTGAGATGTGGACCAGGGGCCCAAGGTGGGAGGGCCCACACTCCTTTAACATCACTAGGACAGAACTATGATTACTCTAAGTATGGAAGACAGACCCTAAACTGACTCCTAATAATCCCAGATTTCTCAAATTCATAGTCTTGTATAATCCCCTGCCCTGTGACTTGTTTTTACACCACGCCTAGCAGAGGGCAGCCTGGACACCCCAGGTATCCAGATGTATAGTCCTGAACATCACACAACAAACTATTCCAGACTTATACCTATGACTGACAGATTTGTATTTTTAAATTTTCTTGCTAAATAGGAAAAATACATAACTAAAACACACTCAGTATTCTAAATCTGAACCCGGTCTTTCAGCTCATGTTATTTGAATTAAGATTTTATTTAACAGTTTATTGTTGATTTAAACCTTATATATGGCTGGAAGGCCCCAAGTGAACTCTTGCCCTGAAATCTTTAAACGTTACAAATGTTACCGGTGGTCTAGTTTGAATATTTGGTCTATTGCCCCTTCCCCTTCCTTGTTCCCTGTCACACTTTGTTACCCAAGGACAGAAAAGTACTACCCCTTGCTTTGGAAATGGGCCCTGTAGCTGGATTTTATAGCCCATAATTCTACTGGGCTTGGACCTATGGACATAGTCCCTGGGCATCACTAAAATGTAACCATCAACCACCTTGCCCCTCTGCTTACCCCTGGCTACATCGACACTCTCTCCCACATATCTCACTTCCTGTGCACATACTGTGTGCACAAATCCACTTACTTAAGGCCACTTCTCCCATGTGAAAATAACCAGCTGGAGGCAAACAGCCATCATCTTGTTTAGGCACACCTGTATGGAGCCCATTTGAGATCAGCAGAATCCTCCTAAAGGTTGTTTTCCGTTTCTGCACAGTTAATATCCTATTTTCTTTCTCTCCATATTTCATACAGACTGAGATGCATAATAGGACAGTTTCTGTTTTTGTAATTTCACTTTTTCATAAAGCGAAGACCAATGGTGCCATAAAAAAGCGGGGAACTTGTCAGAATATGCCTCTTGGCATTTAGACATCCTTAAACTCTTCATTTAAACACAGTTTTATTTCTAAATTTTGAAAGAAAATATTAATGGAGGAATTTCCAGAATGAAACTAACCTTACATTGGTTTACTCTGAGAAAAAGTAGAAGGGTTGGAGGTGTAACAGCTAGTATAACATAATTATCTAGGTAATAGTATCTACCCAAATTAACTATTTGCCTTGGGAGTAAGGAGAAAATACTGTATAAGCAAATACATCACCTATAGGAGCCTGAAAATGCAGCCTGATTTGCCAGTCACTATAATTGCCATTGGATTTGCTGAGCTATATTGACCAAGGGGCAAAGCAGTTTACATGGCTTGGGCTTGAATGGCCTGGGCTTGNTAGGAGTTGTACTCCCAAAAAATATATTGCCCTCAGAATCAAAAGAACACCACTAGTTATTGTGCTTATTTCTCATTTCTTTTTATTTTTTAAGTGGGCCTCATGTTCAGCATGGAGTCCAATGTGGGGCTTGAACTCACAGCCCTGAAATCAAGACCGTAGCTGAGATCAAGGGTTGGACGCTCAACTGACTAAGCCACACAGGCACTCCCATTGTGCCTATTTCTCAATAGTAGTTGAGGCCTGATGTGGCAAGTCATCCTTCCCTTTGGAAGGGATATTTCAATATGCCCTTGACCTCTAGATCCCTAGAAAATTCACCAAGGAAGACTTCCTTTGAATTTCTGTGGAGTTCATTCCCCACCTTCTGGCATGCATGCATCCCACCATGGTATTTAAGATAGTTGCTACATCTTGTTCAGTAGGTCCAATCAACATATCATCAATGTAATGGGACAGTGTCCTGTGGAATGAAGTGATATCTTCTGAAATGAAGAGGCAATCAAAGTTTGTAAGAACCCGGGACACCTGGGTGGCTCAGTTGGTTAAGCGTCTGATTCTTGATTTTGGCTCAGGTCATGATCTCATGGTTGTGAAACTGAGCCCCACATCAGGCTCCG
Organism: Crocuta crocuta; assembly: GCF_008692635.1. Taxonomy (NCBI): domain Eukaryota; kingdom Metazoa; phylum Chordata; class Mammalia; order Carnivora; family Hyaenidae; genus Crocuta; species Crocuta crocuta. The sequence goes on along the minus strand of NW_027529201.1, from coordinate 139,722 downwards.
CACTCATCATGGAGCCTGCTTAGATTTCTCTCTCCCACTCTCTCACTCACACAGTCTCTCTCTCTCAAAATAAATAAGTAAACTTAAAAAAAAAAAAAAAAAAGGTTCCTGAGACCCAGATTGTAACATAGGGCTAGGGCATAGATACAGCCCTTCATTTTGTCCTTGTGGATAAGAGTGTTCTGATTACTGCTTCAGCTCTGTCCCTTATTTACAGTAACTTCACCTATCTTGCCTTGTTGATTAAATATAACTCCTTAGTCCCTGTCATACTGGGATCACAATATTCCTCTTGATTTCAAAAAGCCCAATTCAATGTCAGTAATTCTGGCTGTTATTTCTATCCAATGGAGATTCTCCATCACAGAGTACTTGCTGGATAAGATCAATATATTCCTTAATACCTGGTAGGAAGGTTCTGTGTTGGTGAATTTTTTTCACTCTGTTGGTAAACACCATAATGAAGCAGTAATGTACCAGAGAGTAATGATGGAATTTCATTACTATCATGTTAACATATTACAGGGATATAGACAAATGATAAAATGTTTAGCAGTAGTGTGTAGCAACAGGCATACTTCTGTATGAAGAGGATGAGTAAGCGTGTCAAAGAAGCCCAAGGAAAAAGGTGACAGAGTTCACAATTGAGGATATCTTTGGGAAGAATGTTCCAGCAAGACATACCAGCCAGTGATAAGGTTCCTGTGCTGGAGCAATTCTGGAACATTTGAGGCCAGACTGATGAGCTGAGTGAGCAAGCAGGAAAGTAGCAGTAAATGAAATCAGAGAGGTGATGAGGAAGCCAGATTATATATGGCTTTGCAAGGCCATTGGAAGAATTTTAGTTTTTACTTTGAGGAAAAAAGATGCAAAATCATTATAGGTTTACTGTTTAAGTGACACAACAATAATAGCAAACACACATGCAGACTTTGTGTCAAGACACTGCTGAAAATTTTACAAGTACTAATACATTTAATCCTTACAACATTCCTCTGGCAGGTAAGTGACTTACTATCCCCATTGTTCAAATGAGTAAACTGAGGCAAACAAGGGTTAGGAAAGTTCTCTAAGGCTATGTAGCCAGTACATGGAAGAGCCAGATTGCAAAGCCAGGCAGTCTGGACCCAATGTCCATTCACGTAATGCTACAGAGAACTGCTTCTTCCAATGGCAGTTCAAGTTTTAAAATGTGCACTTTGGTTAGTGCCATTCAGTAAGCTATTAATGCATCAGTTAAGTCTATCGCCATCAGCTGGCCCCCAGTGCTAGAAAAGATCACTGTGTTGCATCAAGCACTAGATGAAGTCTGTGGTTTGAGTTCAGGAGTCACAACTATACTCTTTGTAAAATACCCATCAGTCTAAGAGGATCCAACAGTCTGCCTCCACAGAAACACCAAGAAAATTAGCAGAAGCTGTCAGAGTAAGCTATGTCAGAACTCTGAATATTATCAAAGGATTACAGTAATCAAGTCAATGCTGAATTCAGAAAAGGGGACAAACATGGGAGAAGAGCTTTACTGTGGCATTTAAATTTGGCTTTGCCCCACTCCGCTTCTTTGTGTGATGCCAGTATTAAAGATGGCAGCCTGTATGTCCCCTCACTCAGCCTCCTACCTCCATGGGTATCTGGTTCCAAGAGTCAAGTGGAACTTGTTCTCAAGGAATTGTGTTTGTCTGTTTTGATCTGTCTGGGGGCTTCTTGACGGAATGAAGCAAGGCACCTGCCTTTGTTTTGCCTAACTCCAAAGTCTCAGGACAGAAAAATGGCCAAGGGTGGGTGGTGCTTCTTAAAAATATTTAAAGGCAACTGAACAAGCCATTGGCACTTGGGGCAAAAGACTATAGTCTTAATAAACAGTAAACACATCAAAATCCCAGGAAGAAAAGCTTAGGAGAGTTACTGGGGGAATAAGGGCTTTGAAAAGCTCTCACATATAAAGGGGAATCTAAAAAGCCACACGCATACCCAGGGCATGATGCATGCTTAAATAAGTCTTGAGAAGGACCTCAGCTTTTACCAATGGCTGATTTTAGCCTCAGCACAAGCAGAAAGTGAAGGCTAAGGTAAGGTTATACATGATTCACTAAGCATTTAAAGAGTGCTCCAACACACAACCAATTTGCAAAGACAAGAAAGGTATTTTTTAAAATATTTTAATGAACTCCAGGAATGTAAGAAAATTCCTGCCAAATCACCATTTGGCCACAAGCTAAAGGAATAGCTTTTAAAGACCACACATGATAATGTCTTTTAAGAACTACTTTAGAAGGACCATGAAACAAACAAGCAACTACAACACACAGCAGACAACAACAACGCACTCTAAGGAGAAAAATCTGATTTTCAGAGTTACTACATTATTATATTCAAAACATCCCGTTTTTATTTTTAAAAATTAGAAGGCATTCAAAATAACAAGGATGGTTTATTCACCAGAATAAATGATATTAACAGTAAATGTCCCTCAGACATAAAGACACGAAAAGGTATTCAATATCATTAGTCATTAGGGAAATGCAATCAAAACCACAAGGCAATACCACTTCACACACTATAGATGGGCTATAATAACAAAGAGACAAGAACAAATGTTGGCTGAAATACTGAGATATTGAAACCCTCCTACATTTTCTGGTGGGAGTGTAAAGTGGGTGAAGCCATTGCAAAAAATGGTTTAATAAAAGTTAAACATTTAGTTTCCATATGACTTAGCAATTCTACTACTAGTTATATATCAAAAAAAAAATGCAGGCATTCAATGAAATACTTGTACATGAATGTTCATATCAGCACTATTCACAATAGCAAAAAGATGAAGACCACCCAAATGTCCAACAACAGATGAATAGACAAAATTTGGTGTATCCATCAAATGGAATATTATCATCTATAAAAAGGAATGAATACTGTTACGTACTATAACATGAATGAACCTAGAAAACATGATAAGAAAATGAAGCTTGAGACAAAGGCTGCATTTATAAGAAACGTCCAGGGGCGCCTGGGTGGCTTAGTTGGTTAAGCGTCCGACTTTCGCTTAGGTCATGATCTCGTGGTTCATGGGTTCGAGCCCCGCGTCGGGCTCTGTGCTGACTGCCAGCTCAGAGCCTGGAACCTGTTTCAGTCTGTGACTCCCCCTCTCTCTGACCCTCCCCTGCTCACGCTGTCTCTCTCTCTCTCTCTCTCTCTCTCTCCTAGAAATAAATAAAACATTAAAAAAAAAAAAAAAAGAAATGTCCAGAATGGGAAAATTCATAGAGACAGAAAACAGATTAGTAGCTGGTAGGGACTGGGAGAAGTTGGTCACTGCTTAATGGCTATCAGATCTCCTTTGGGAGTGATGAAAATGTTCTAGAACTAGATAGACTGGATGATTGCACAATTGTGAATGCATAATGCCACTAAGTTATTCACTTTCAAATGACAAGCTTTATGTTATGTGAATTTCACCTTGAATGTTTCAAGTGCTCACCTTTAACCACAGGAATCATGCTTGGAAATTTCTCACAAGACTATAGGTTCTCAGCAATGAGACTCAATGAAGCAACATTTGGATCATGTCTCTTCCTCATGCTCAACCTTAGTCATAAATTTATTGATAGCCAGCATTAGCATCAACCCCATCCTTCCCTTACTTAATACCCTTTGGCAGTGGGAATATTTGAATGTATATAGGTTAAATCCATAGATTCAACTTCTCTATCCAACTCTTGCTGGACTATCCAATACTGCTCCTCTCTCCCTTTTCTCTCTTGCCAGCT
>NW_027529201.1:121277-135828 GCF_008692635.1 Crocuta crocuta | reverse complement strand
AATGACTGCGCCTTTTCTCACCTTTACTTCTGTTATAGAACTTCCAATCCCCCTGACTCTCAGGAACTTTCTTGCCCTTTCTGTTATTAATTTATTTCTGGTCTTGACCTGCTGCATACCAAAAACTGGAGAGTTCTCAAGGTGCTTCCTGTTTCCTTAGTCTATTAAACTTGGTCCTTTCTCCTTGCACTCATTCTTTAGTGTGTCACTCTCCCTTTGGAGTCCTCTCCCCAATATATAGCTGTGAATGTAAGATGCAATACACAAAGGATCATTGAGAGGGATGTTCAGTGGTTACTAAAGGATTACCTCTCACAGTGAACACCCTCAGAACGACTCAGCAGGAACGTGAGCTTTCTATTTTGATGATTAATTCTATCTTTAAACTGCATTAGATTCTTAGGAACAAGATTAAGATTGAATCAGCAGGTGCCAATGAATACTTGTGCCTGAAGAAAATCAATAAAATGATGGTTAATGCTAATGTGGTGTGCTCTGTTTCAAAGCATATTGGATCTTCATTAGGTCAGTGGTCATGGGTAAGTGCCTAGAGGTGGGGATAATGGCAATGATGATTACCTGTTCTGCTGCATTAAGCCCAAGCCAGTCCTCTAAGAAACAACCTTTAGTTAATAGCTAGGGTAAACCTCAAGACAGAAATGACTTGTTTCTGTCAGCATTTTTTCTACCATCGACCACAGTGTTTGGCATATAGTAAGTGTTCATTGCTTGTTTTTAAATGAAAGAATGAATGGCCAGATAAAATAAAGTTTTGTGCCTGGCAAGATGACTAACAAAAGAGGTACTGTGGAAATAGCATTAAACATGAAATCAGAATCTCTAGATTCTAACCCTGATCTGTGGACTCCATGCATGGCTTTCTATGTCCTTTCCCTTTTCTAATTCTCACACATATCTGGAAAACAGTGGTGTGGTGGTGGAGAAGATAACAGACAAGGGGATGATTCTTAAGGGTGTTCTTACTGCCCTGATGTTTTATGATAATAGTGACCACAACTTGATAAATGATGAACCGATGAAGCACAGGGAGTTGCAACATGGCTGTGGAGCATGTCATCATGGGATCCAAATTTCAATCTCTGTCAGAGAATGTGAAAGAGACAAGAAGCCTCAGAACCTTCAGACTCAGAAGGAAAGTCAGTGGCTCTTGTCAACAGTAAAATCTTTTATTTGCTATGCTGGACAGTGACTAAAGATAGAAGTAAAGATAGAAGCCAATATAGCATCACTCTAATACAGAACCTTGGCTGAAAGGAGGGAAATGCCAAAGACCTTGGGAAATGAATGCAAAATCAAGGTTAAGTCAAGAGCCGTATTAGTACATAGAGACCTAGGAAGTTAGAACTTGAAGGGTTCTAAGCATCTATCTAATTCAACCTCTTAGTTGAAGTAATAGTGGAAGAGGCTCAAAAAGGTGTAAGGAAACTGGACTAATGTCACACATACAGTACATGCAGTATGAGAACCAGGGCCAGGGCTGCTGATTTCAAGTCCAGTGCCAGAACTGTGTCTTCAGATTAGACATTCCTGTCTGTCTGTCTCTCTCTCTCTCTCTCTCTCTCTCTGTCTCTCTCCTTCCCTCTCTCCTCATTTTCTTATAGCATATAAGAGTAAAGTCCATGACTGACCCAGCATTGGAAGAGAAGGTATGACCTGGGCAGATTGTACAAAGGAAGGGAGCACATAATTTTTCCTGTCTGACCAGGATGGTCAGACCCCAGGTTAAGAACTTATGTCATGTAAACTGTCTTAGAATCCTAAAAACTCAGGGCAGGAAAGGACTCTGCTACTGAGTCCACTCTTATTGAGATCTCTGACAGCTCTGCTGTTTGACTGTTTTCTTTATTAGAAGGTTTTTCTGATATTCTAATCACATCAGGATTGTATCATTTTAGACAAAAGCCATTATAATACTCAGAATGGAGTATGATGTCAGCTTTAAAATAAATTTGGAGGATTAAAATGGACCAAAATTGAGTACTTTACTCACAGTGAGTCATATTTTAAGATTATGCTCATAAAACGTGTCCTCCAATTCATGCATCTCTGGTCATTTTATACGTAGTCTTTTAAAGCAGTTTTCACTTGGATTTCTGATGTCATCATTACACACACAAAAAGACTCTACAGGTTATGCTTGTATCCATTCTGTGTGGTAATTAACTTTTTTCTTCTATAATAATTCTAGATTCTTGGGGATTGAGGAGAAAATGATAAATGTGAAAGGATCTTCCACAAAGGCAGAATTGCTGTGGTGGGAACATCCATCTGTAAAAGTTGGCAGTGGATAAGTTAACCTGAGATTGAAAAGATAAGATCAAGTAAAGATGGACAGAAATTTGTAAGTTTGTTCCAAGCACCAATCTGTAAGATTTTGTTTTTTGTCTTTAATATGTACATCTTTTAAAACCAATCGTTTTTTAAATAGCTTCATTGAGGTACAACTGACATACAGTTAACTGTTCATATTTAAGTGTGAAGTTTCATTTAAGTTTTCATGTATGAACACACCTATAAAACAATCACCACATTTAAGACAGTGAACATATCTATCATTCTGCAAAGTTTCTTCATTCCCCTTTGTAATCTCTCCTTATCACTTTTGCCCATACCTCAAACCGCAGACAACCACTGATCTACTTTCTGTCACTGTAGACCAGTCTGCATTCTATATAAGTGGAATCATATAGCATGTACTCTTTTGGGTATGATTTCTTTCAGTCAGCATAATTATTTTCAGATTCATTCATGCTGTAGCATTTATTAGTTTTTTTTTTTTAATGTTTTATTTATTTCTAGGAGAGAGAGAATGACAGCGTGAGCAGGGGAGGGTCAGAGAGAGAGGAAGTCACAGACTGAAACAGGCTCCAGGCTCTGGGCTGGCAGTCAGCACAGAGCCCGACGCGGGGCTCGAACCCACGAACCGCGAGATCATGACCTAAGCGAAAGTCGGACACTTAACCGACTAAGCCACCCAGGCGCCCCGCATTTATTAGTTTTAAAAAATATTTTTTAAGTTTATTATTTTGAGGGGCATCTGGGTGGTTGAGTCAGTTAAGCATCCAACTTCAGCTTGGGTCAAGATCTTGTGGTTTGCGGGTTTGAGCCTCGCATCAAGCTCTCTGCTGTCAGCACAGGCTCTGCTTCAGATCCTCTGTCCTCCTCTCCCTCTGCCCCTCCCCTGTTCTCTCTCTCTCTCAAAAATAAATAAACATTTAAAATAGATAGATTCTGATCTAGTGGGTTCTCATTCTTTTAAAAAAATATTATTTTGAGAGAGAGAGAGTGCATGGGAGGGGCAGAAAGGAAGGGGGAGAGAGAGAATCTCAAGCAGGCTTCTCACTGTCAGTGCAGAGCCTGATATGGGACTTGAACTCATGAACCATGAGATCATGACCTGAGCTGAAATCAAGATCTGGATGCTCAACTGACTGAGCCACCCAGGAACCCCTCTTAGTTCATTTTCATTGCAATAGTAATCTATTCTATTGGTATGCCACAATTTTTTATTCATTCACTTGTTGATGGACATTTAGGCTGTTTCCAGTTTTGGTCTGTTACAAATAAAATTACTATGAATATTTGTTACAAGTCTTTGGATATCTGCTTTCATCACTCATGTAAACTAGGGGTAGTATGACTGGGTCATATAGTAGGTACATGTTTAACTTTTAAAGAAACTGCTTAGGTATTTTACAAAGTGGTGTACAGTTTCACATTGCCAACAGCAGTGTATGATTATTCCAGTTGCTCCACATCCTGGTCAATACTTGCTTTAACTGGTTTTTGGAATACATGCATTCACTACTTTGGTCATCGGCATCGTCATTTGAGAATGATCCATGTATCTTTCCCTCCTTCACTTTCCACATCCAACTGTTCACCTTTCTAAGTATCTTTTTAAAGAACCAGCTTTTGATTTCATAGATTTTCTCTAGTGATTTATTGCTTTCAATTTTATTAACTTCTGCTCTGGTTTTTATTATTTCTTTTCTTCGGCTTACTATGGATTTTATTTGCTCTTCTTTTTCTAGTTTCCTAAAATGGAACCACTGATTTTAGATCATTTTTTAATTTTTATTTTAATTCCTATTAGTTAATAGTGTTATAATAGTTAATAGAGTGTTAGTGTTAACCCATTAGTTAATAGAGTGTTATAATAGTTTCAGGTGTACAATACAGAATTCAACACTCCCATACATCATCCCGTGCTCATCACAAGCGCACTCCTTAACCCCATCACCTATTTACTCCTTTCTAAAGTATGCATTCATTGCTATATATTTCCCTTTAAGCACTGCTTTCACTGCATCCCACAAATTTTGATAAGTTATATTTTCATTTTCATTTATTTCAAAGTATTCTTTAATTTCTCTTGAGATTTATGCCTTGACTTGTGTTATTTTGAAGTGTGTGTTTTTTAAAGTTTACTTGTTTATTATCTTGAGAGAGTGTGCGTTTGCAAGTGGGGGAAGGCCAGAGAGAGAAGGAGAGAGTGTCCTAAGCAGGTTCTGCACTATCCTTGTGGAGCCTGATGCAGGACTTGAACTCATGAGCCGCGAGATCATGGCCTGTACTGAAGTCAGATGCTTAACCTAATGAGCCACTCAGGTGCTCCTGAAGTATGTTGTTTAATCTCCACACATTTGGGGATTTTCTAGTTACCTAATATTGATTTCTAGTTTAATTCCACTGTGGTCTTAGAACAAACATTATACGATTTATACTTTTCAAAATTTGTTAAAGGATGTTTGATGGCCCAGAATGTGCTCTATCTTGGTGAATATTTCATGTGTATGAGAAGAATGTGTATTCTGCTATTGTTAGATGAAGTACTAAGTCTCTCTTGAGCCCATTTCTTCATTTCTATCACTTATTAATTGCTACCACTTATGGTCAAGTCACCATTTTTTACCTGAATTACTACAATAGTTTCCTACTCTGTTGTCTGTGATCAGTCTAGCTCTCTCCAGTGTATCTTTTGTGCCACTAGATTAATGTTACAAATTGACGTCACTTTGTACTGCACACATAATAAAGTTGAATCCTCTCATGTTGTCATATAATATGTCGCATTATCTAATCCATGACTACCTTTCCAACATCATCTCTCTATTCCATGTTCTACTCACAGGTCATCTTGCAGGACAGGTCACTTCCTAAAGCTTCCATTCTCTCCCTGCATTTGTGTATTTACTCATGCTGCTCCTTCTGCTTACCTATCTTTTGTTTTGCCTGACTAAACAATGCTACTCATTCCTTAGGAGTCAAAATATCATCTACGTTTTCTGACATTGTTTGCCTACTAATAAGGTTCTGCTCCTACATACTCTTATATCATTGTAGCAGTTATCTGCCTATATGACTTCCCTTACTGCCTGTGGTCTTCCTGACAGCAGAGTCCTTAGCACAGTAGTAAAACCAAAGTTAAACATTTTAAAATTAATTAAAGTTCATTAGTTGACCATTTCAAGAATAGAAATAATGTGATGGAGTAGGACTATATTAGTATTTACATAACAACACTTTGCTAAGCATTTACTACTGCTTTAGGGGCTGACACAATGGAAATGAATAAGATATAGTCTTTCCCTTCAAGATGCTCAAAGTCTAGTAAGAAATGAAAAGAACAGGGCTCTGGTAGGGACTAGTTCAGACTCAGTAAGAGAAATACAAAGTGCTTATCAAGTATTAATCCTTAAATGGAGCAAAAAAGGTCAGAACACTGTTGGATTTTTCTCCCCCAATATTTAATCCACTTTATTTCTAAAAATATTTTTGGACTAAATGTATTTAGGAAGAAAAAAAATGTCACTTAAAAGCAGTCACTCCAGGAAGCCAAAAGCAATTTGAAATACAATTTAACTACTCTAAGATTGAGAACAAAAAGTCAGAGGTTGAAGCAGACAAGGCTGGAGAAAGAGGGAAGACAAGGAAGAAATGGTACAAAAAACACTCTAAAATCATCAGAATCTGTTATTTGGCATCATTTAGTTCCAAAGCACAAATTAAACTTCTTGGTCTGATTCCTGAGCTTTTTAGATGCTTGTGATGATCAGATCCAAGTAAGAGAGCAACTAGGGAGGCTAGACTCTATTTTCTGGCAAGATGTAGTTTGAGAAAATGTGTTTCTTCACTTGCTTCTAAATGTTTGCTCTGAGTTAAACAATGTGTAACCTGTACTTCCCCAAAGTTCTTCCAAGGCCCTCAACTCTGATCCTCTATCGGGTTACATTTATATTCAAATTATATTTTGCAACAAATTTATTTCTCACAAATCTATCTCGGATATCTACCTTAATGCCTTTGTTGTCTCATAATTATGTTTGGTGAGAAATTTTCTCTTTCTTCTGAGTCTATTACTCAACTTAATATTGTTAACTCAATTTTGGCAAAGTCAAAATTATACTTTTCTAAAGTGAAGTATAGTTGACACACAATATTATATTAGTTTCAGGCATACAACATAGTGATTAGACAACTCTATACATTATTCTATGCTCACCACAAGTGTCACTACCCTCTGTCACCAGTTTGTTCTCTTTATGTATGGGTCTGTTTCTGCTTCTCTTGTTTGTTCTTTTGTTGTTTTTTTTTTAGATTCCACACATGAGTGAAATCATATAGTATTTGTCTTTCTCTGTCTTATTTCACCTAGCATAATACCCACTGGGTCCATCTATGTTGTCATAAATGGCGAGATCTCATTCTTTTTATGACTAATATTCCATTGTATAGATATACCACTTCTTTATCCATTCTCAAAATTGGACTTTTGTCATTTTTGTGAAAGATTAATCCACTCAAAACCAAGACCGGTGGTGACGATAAGGTGGCTGATCTCCTGCCTAATAAAAAAATTAAAAAGTACTAATTTGATTTTCTCTTTGACATAAACATGACTAAAATCATAGTAGATATGTGTTAATGAATTGCAAATAGCATTGGGAATCCTACTATATCTTGTCATGAGAAAATATTGGTGTATCTTTCCATACTCAAGTGTGGGCTTATTGACTTCTAACTACAATTCACATGTCCTGGCTTCGAAGGGCTTGATTCAAAAGGGAGGCCACAAATGCAAAAGACTAAACAGCTTTTATCTTGGAACAACATTCAATTTGTTTGCTGGTGTTGCTCTTGAGGACTTTGACTTTCTGGGTTTTGGATCCTACCTACTGACCAACTTGGAGCAATAGCACTTGTTTGTTCCTTCTTCCCTTTCTTAACTCCTCTATTCTTGACTCTTAGCTTGGCTGGAATTGGGATTTTGCCTGATTCCTACCATTAACTCCAGTTTTTATAACTGCCAAAATATCGTTCTGTTCCACTAGGGTCAGAATTGAACCTCTACATTTAATGACTTTTATATGAATTATTTACCCTTTGTTCTTTACTATTTCCTGCATCTTCTGAAAGGGAGAGGCACTCCATATGGATATGATGACCTACAAACACTGCATCTGAGGAAGCAGCTTGTATTAGTGTACAGTTGACCCCCGAATAATATGGGTTTAAACTGAATGGGTCCACTTATAGGCAGATTTTTCCCCACATACTAAATTGTATTTTCCCTAGCTTAGTTTATTATATATAGTTTATAATACATATAACATACAAAATATGTGTCACTTTATGTTATTGGTCAGGCTTCTGGTCAACAGTAGGCTATTACTAGTTAAATTTTTGGAGAGTCAAAAGTTATACATGGATTTTCGACTGTGTGGGGGTCAGTGCCCCTAACCCCTGCATTGTTTAGGGGTCAACTGTAGTTGTTAAGAGCATGACTTGTGGAGCCAGAGCTCTACCTCTTACCAGGTAGTATGAATTTGAGGCAAGTTATTTAATTTCAGTGTCTCTGGATTCTCATACGTAAAATGGGAATAGTAATTGTGCATACCATATGTAGTTGAAGGATTAAATGAGAAAAATCATGCAAGGATCTTAACACAGTTCCTAGCAAACAATAACTGCTCCATAATTTTTAGATATTGTTAGTATTAGTCCAGTATACCAGAGAGTTCATATCAATTCTACATACATTAAATGGAATGAGTTGAACAAATTCCTCTCTGCCAGGTAAAGAGTCATTTAGACTATGAGGAATGAACTCATGAAGTTACCATACCCTAGAATTAGAGGAGCTTAACACTAACACTAGTAGTGTTAGGCTGAGGAAGTAGGCATAGGAATAGTTCTCCTGAAAGTACCTTTGTTTCAAATGAGTACCCAGAGGCTCGTGGCTCTGGAAACCAAATAAGTAGAAGAAAAGCCTCCCAGAGGCCACACAATGGCCTTCCAAGGAACCCCATTACTATTGAGATTTTTCTCTGTGCAGTCCTATAGACCCAAGGCTGTAGTTTGTCATGGGACAGATGGTTAGGATAAAAGCTATCTTTATGTAAAGATGAAAATCCTTATGTCAATATGAGTTTGAATACTTGACCCGAAAAGAGAGAATCCATGTTCGACTTGAGTATCCCTGAGGCCCCAGCCTGGTCTGTAGACATCAGGTTTATAAAACAGACATTATTCTGTGGCTCAGGTGCTACTTTGTGACTATGAGAGAGTGTTTGGGTGTCTTCACCTCTGGACCTGCCACCCTCCCAATTTTTGGAGAGCTCTTTCCAGAGATACTTTATTTTTTTATTTTAATAATTTATTGTCAAGTTAGCTAACATACAGCATATATGCTGTAGTCTTGGCTTCGGGAGTAGATTCCCATGATTCATCACTTACATAACACTCAGTGCTCATCCCAAGTGCCCTCCTCAATGCCCATCTCCCATTTTCCCCACATTCCTGCCCCCTACCCCCATCAACCTTCAGTTTGTTCTCTGCATTTAAGAATCTCTAATGCTTACCTTTCCTCTCTGTAACTTATTTTTCCTTCCCTTCCCCTATGGTTCCTGTTAACTTTCTGAAATTCCACATATGAGTGAAAACATATGAAATCTGTCTTTCTCTGACTGACTTATTTCACTTAACATTATACCCTCCAATTTCATCCACATTGTTGTAAATGGCAAGATTTCATTCTTTTTCATCACCAAGTAGTATTCCATTGTACATATATACCACAACTTTTTTTCTACATTCATCAGTTGATGGACATTTGGGCTCTTTCCATAATTTGGCTATTGTTAATATCACTGCTATAAATATTGGGGTATATGTTCCCCTATGAATAAGGACTCTTGTATCCTTTGGATAATTTCCTAGTAGTGCTTTTGCTGGGTCATAGGGTAATTCTATTATTAAGTTTTCGAGGAATTTCCACATTGTTTTCCAGAGTGGTTGCGCCAGTTTGCATTCCCACCAATAGTGCAAGAGAGTTCCCCTTTCTCCACATCCTTGCCAACCTCTGTTGTTTCCTGAATTGTCCATTTTAGCCACTCTGCCAGTATCTCAGTGGTATCTCAGTGTGGATTTGTATTTCCCTGATGATGAGTGATGTTGAGCATCTTTTCATGTGCCTGTTAGTCATCTGGATGTCTTCTTTGGTAAAGTTCTATTCATGTCTTCTGCCCATTTCTTCACTGGGTTATTTGTTTTTTGAGTGGTGAGTTTGTTAAATTCTTTATAGATTTTGGATACTAACTCTTTATCTGATATGCCATTTGCAAACATCTCTCATTCTGAAGGCTGCCTTTTAGTTTTGTTGAGTGTTTCCTTTGCTGTGAAGATTTTTATCTTGATGAGGTCCCAATAGTTCATTTTTGCTTTTATTTCCCTTGCCTTTGAAGACATGTCACTTTTTCAGGGACAGTTCTATGAGCAGTTTCAGCCACTCATTCTCTTTCCCTCGACTCTCCATGGCTCCCCATGAAGGGGGCTCCCTCCCTGCCTTCCGTGTCTCCAGGTCCCAGACTGTTTTTATCTTCCCCAGTTCTCACTCACGCACCTATGAGGTTGTCTTCTTAGTGGATCCTGTCTCTTTTCCTCCCAAACTCCTGCAGTTCAGTGTCCTATGGCTTCAGGCCTTCTCTGTTTGAGAGATGGGGGTGAGCGAAATGTACCGAGCTCCCTACTTCTCTGCCATCTTGCCTCCTATCTCAGTTATAAATGTTTATGCTCCAAACTTGAAAACACCCAAATATATAAATCAACTGTCACAAATATAAGCAAACTTATTGACAATACTACTAAATGTAGGTGACTTTAATGCTCCACATACAACAATGAACAGATCATCTGGGCAGAATATCAATAAGGAAACAACAGCCTTGAATGATACACTGGACCTGATGGACTTGACAGATATATTCAGAACTTTTCATCCCAAAGCAGCATAATACACATTCTTCTCGAGTGCACATGGAACATTCTCCAGAATAGATCACATACTGGGTCACAAAACAGCCTTCAACAAATATAAAAGGATTGAGATCATACCATGCATATTTTCACTTCACAATGCTATGAAACTTGAAATCGGCCACAAGAAAAAAATTGGGAAAGCCTCCAAACACATGGAAGTTAAAGAAAATCCTACTAAAGAATGAATGGGTCAACCAGGAAAGTAAAGAAGAAATTTAAAAATATATGGAAACAAACGAAAATGAAAACAAGACAGTCCAAACATTTCGGAATGCAGCAAAGGCAGTCCTAAGAGGAAAATATATCTCAATCCAGGCCTATCTCAAGAAGCAAGAAAAATCCCAAGTACAGAATCTATCCTCACACCTAGAGGAACTAGAAACAGCAGTAAAGAAACCCCAAAGTCATCAGAATAAGAGAAATAATAAAGATCAGAGCAAAAATAAACAATATAGGATCAAAAAAAAAAAAAACAGTAGAACAGATCAATGAATCTAAGAGCTGGTTTTTTGAAAAAACAAAAACAAAAAAAACCCCAAAATTGATAAACCCTAACCAGACTTCTCACAAAGAGAGAGGACCCACATAGATAAAATCATGAATGAAAGAGATCACAAGCAACATCACAGAAATACAAACAATTATTAGAGAATACTATGAAAAATTATATGCCAACAAGCTGGACAATCTGGAAGAAATGGACAAATTCTTAGATACCCACACACACACTACCAAACCTCAACGGGTAAGAAATAAAAAATTTGAACAGACCCATAATCAGCAAAGAAACTGAATCAGTTATCAAAAATCTCCCAACAAATAAGACTCCTGGGCCAGATGGCTCCTCAGGGGAATTCTACCAGACATTTAAAACAGAATTAATACCTATTCTTCTCAAGCTGTTCCAAAAACAGAAACAGAAGGAAAGCTTCTGGATTCATTCTATGAGGCCAGTGTTACCTTGATTCCCAAACCTGCCAAAGACCCTCACTAAAAAGGAGAATTACAGGCCAATATAACTGATGAACATGGATGCAAAAATTCTCAATAAGATACTGGCAAGTGAAATTCAACAGTATATTAAAAGAATTATTCACTGTGATCAAGTGGGATTCATTCCTGGGCTGCAGGGCTAGTTCAATATTCTCAAATCAATCAATGTGATACATCACATTAATAGAAGAAAGAATAAGAATCATACAATCCTATCAATAGATACAGAAAAAGTATTTGACAAAATACAGCATCATTTCTTAATAAAAACCCTCAAGACAGTCAGGATTGGAAGAACATACTTTAACATCATAAAAGCCATGTATGAAAGGCCCACAGGTAATATCATCCTCAATGGGGAAAAACTGAGAGCTTTCCCCCTGAGATCAGGAACATGACAGGGATTTTCACTCTCACCACTGTTGTTTAATATAGTGTTGGAAGTCCTAGCCTCAGTATTCAGACAACAAAATGAAATAAGCATCCATATTGGAAAAGAAGAAGTCAAACTTTCACTTTTTTTTTTTTTTTTTTCTTTTTTTTTGGGAAGGAGAGNGTTATGACAACACAAAGGAATAAAAGGCATCCAAATCAGCCAGGAGGAAGTCAAACTTTCAGTCTTTGCAGAGGAGATTATATAAACCCAAAAGATTCCACCAAAGAACTACTAGAACCGATCCACGAATTCACCAAAGTAACAGGATATAAAACCAATGCACAGAAATCAGTTGCATTCCTATACACCAATAATGAAGCAACAGAAAGAGAAATCAAGGAATCAATCCAATTTACAATTGCACCCAAAACCATAAAATACCTGGGAATAAATCTAACCAAAGTGGTCAAAGATCTGTATGCTGAAAACTACAGAAAGCTTATGAAAGAAATTCAAGAAGACACAAAGAAACGGAGAAACTTTCCATGCTCATGAACTGGAAGAACAAATATAGTTAACATGTCGATACTACCCAAAGCAATCTACACATTCAATGCAATCCCAATCAAAATAGCAACACCATTCTTCTCAGAGCTAGAACAAACAATCCTTAAATCTGTATGGAAACACAAAAGACCCTGAATAGCCAAAGTAATGTTGAAAAAGAAAACCAAAGCTGGAGTCATCACAACCCATACCTTAGCCTGTCCTACAAAGCTATAATCACCAATACAGTATAGTATTGGCACCAAAACAGACACATAGACCAATGGAATAGAGAACCCAGAATTGGACCCACAAATGTATGGCCAACTAATCTTCAACAAAGCAGGAAAGAATACCCAATGGAAAAAAGACAGTCTCTTTAGCAAATGGTGCTGGGAAGACTGGACAGCAACATGCAGAAGAATGAAACTGGACCCCTTTCTTACACCATACACAAAAATAAATTCAGGGGCGCCTGGGTAGCTCAGTCAGTTAAGCGTCCGACTTCAGCTCAGGTCATGATCTCACGGCTCGTGGGTTTGAGCCCTGCGTCGGGCTCTGTGTTGACAGCTAGCTCAGAGCCTGGAGCCTGTCTTCGGATTCTGTGACTCCCTCTCTCTCTGACCCTCCCCTGCTCACACGGTCTCTATCCCTCTCTCAAAAATAAATAAAACATTAAAAATTTTAAGAAAATAAATTCAAAATGGATGAAAGACCTAAATGTGAGACTGGAAACCATCAAAATCCCAGAGGAGAAAATAGGCAACAACCTCTTTGACCTCCACTGCAGCAACTTCTTACTTGACCTGTCTCCAGAGATATTTTAAATCTAGCATTATCCATGGTTCTCAAGACTCTTAGACATTGTCACTACTTGGATCAGAGTCCTACTCTGTGTGACTTTTCCTTACTACCAGTTGACTCATCGAGGACTTTATACTAAAGACTGCATAAGGAGCATGCTACTTATCTGAAAGCTCAAGCTCCTATATATGTTATTCATGTCATTCAATGACCACGGGTAAAATATGAAATAAGGTGAATTATAGGAATATTTTCAGAATCAAAAAAGCCAAGACACTTCAGCCACTAAACTCAGTGGATCATTGCGTCAGCCAGGGACAAGTACTGTTTGGATCTCTCTTCAAGCAAGAACTTGCCATTTAGCTGCAAAAAGTGAAGTGAGCTGAAAGCCTCCAGCTATTACCACTCTCAGCATCCATCTCAGCTTTTGAGCCAAAACCACATTTTTCCTTAGCAGGTCCCATACAATGACTACCAAAAGCCTAACCATTTCTGCCCAAAGAAAAATTCACCTAATGGGAGATGTTCGCTCCATAGCTCCCATTGGATTGGCACATCTTTGAAAGATGTGGATTGAGTGAGATCTAAGTCTTCCTCTACCTCGTCCTGCTTCATTCTTCCTTTTATTTTTCACAGATGCCCCCCTATAAACCTCATATTCCTACATTTCTAATCTAGTGTCTGCTTCCTGGAGTACCCAATAACACAGTCACTAGTTGTGATATAAGCACATTTCAAAGAGAGTTTATATGCTTGTTTCTTTTAGCACTACTCTTATCATCACTGTTCCAAAAACATACACACATCATTAGCTGAGGTGCTTGTTCAAAGGAAAATAATGAAGAAATGTAATCTTCCACAGTGATCATGATATTCAACCAATTTGCTGTTCCAAATGGATAATTACTTCTACCCACTGCAGAATTATTCAGACCTTTTTCATATGCCAGATGGTTTACAAAGTAAAAACATCCAGAGAGCCTACAATCAAGTCTAGGTAAACAAAGGCAATATGGGGAAGACAGCAAGTTCTTATTAACTCTTTCCATACAGTGCCATGTTGTTTGTGCTAAGTACTTTCCCTGCATTTTTCAACAAAATCTGAAGGGATTTTATGAACTAGCCCATTACTGTCTGTCAGAGTAAATTCTTGTTTCTTTCCATTACATTAGGTGAACAGGCCTAGTGGCTACGAACTTTACTATAATATCTCTATAATGGCCAGTTGAATGTAAAATCAGAAAAACTAAAATGTGAAACTGGTTCAGTGGAATCTCTGAGTCATATTATCTTGTTTGTAGGTGGAATCTCTGAGTCATATCTTGTTTAACGTGTTGCAGACAATTTCTCAAATGGTGTCCTCAATTACAAATGGAACTTTCCCACACATATGAAGGGTCCAGAAATTCTTGCCCTTTTTTATATTGTTCTTTGTGAATAAAATCATCCCTCATAGTTTTATTCAAAAAGCTTCACAATTTAAAAAAAAAT
>NW_027529201.1:113625-121067 GCF_008692635.1 Crocuta crocuta | reverse complement strand
AGTTCTTACATTTTTTTTTTGTTTTACTTTTTTTCTTTCATAGTTTGTCAAGTTGGTTTCCATATAACACCCAGTACTCATCTCCACAAGTGCCCTCCTCCATGTCCATCACCTCTGTTCTCCTCTTCCTCCCTATCAGCCCTCAGTTTGTTCTCAGTATTCAAGACTCTCTCATGGTTTGCCTCCCTCCCTCTCCCCAACTATTTTTCCCCTTCTCTTGCCCCATGGTCCTCTGATAAGTTTCTCCTAAGCCTCCTACAAGTGAAAGCATATGGTATCTGTCTTTCTCTGCCTGACTTATTTTGCTCAGCATAACACCCTCTAGTTCCATCCACGTTGCTACACATGGCCAGATTTCTTTCTTTCTCATTGCCATGTAGTATCCCATCGTATAGATAAACCACATCTTCTTGATCCATTCGTCCGTTGATGGACACTTAGGCTCTTTCCATGCTATGGTTATTGTTGAGAGTGCTGCTATGAACACTGGGGTACATGTGCCCCTATGCATCAGCACTTCTGTATCTCTTGGATAAATTCCTAGCAGTGCTATTGCTGGGTCATAGGGGGAGTTCTAGTGTTAATTTTTTGAGGAACCTCCACACTGTTTTCCAGAGGGGCTGCACCAGTTTCCATTCCCACCAACAGTGTAGGAGGGTGCCCGTTTCTCCACATCCTCACCAGCATCTAGAGTCCTCTGATTTGCTCATTTTAGCCACTCTAGCCACTCTGACTGGCATGAGGTGGTATCTCAGTATGGTTTTGATTTGTGTTTCCCTGCTGATAAATGATGCTGAGCAACATTTCATGCATCTGTTGGCCATCTGGATGTCCTCTTTAGAGAAGTGTCTGTTCAGGTCTTCTGGCCATTTCTTCACTGGATTATTTGTTTTTCAGGTGTGGAGTTTGGGGAGTTCCTTATAGATTTCTGATACAAGGAGGGGCTTCTAATTCTAAGGACTCTGGGTGCTTATGCCATCTAGGGCCAGTATAAGATGGTCTTTACCTCATTCGAGGAATTCTTGAGACACAGAAAGGTGTCAGAACCTTAACCACAGCATTTTCCTCTTCTGTGTTTCATTGAATTTTGCCCAAGACCCTCTCCAATCTCAGGTAAAATGCTAGACATAAGTAACCCATGGTTTCAAGGCAAGTTGTCAGAATGTAAGCAGAAAACAAAAGTGTCAAAATATCGACTCTTGAGCTTTTCAAGTTATAAGCTCAGAGGTAAGACAGAGAAGATATGGAAACATTCGTAACCCAGTTTTCTTTTCTTCTCCTACCTGGATTCCACAGGCTGCAGAGTAAAGAGGGGACAGACCGTATCTACAGCGATAGATTCAGAAGGGAAGAAACAAAAGTTTCACTGGAGAAAAACAAATCAGTGCCCCTCACAAGAGACATGTTTCAAGGAGCCTGTTGTTCAGTGATTGTCTAGCAGAAACAATTCTTGCCTACAACCATTCAGCAATCCAAGCCCCTCCAAGACTCCTGGACATCTGAGCAAGGTGGAATGATAAAGAACTGTCTTGAGATCCCCTACGGAATCAAGACTCTGGTGAAATACCCACTAGTACAAGGTTTACTCTGAATTTCAAGTAGTCATTGCTGTAGAGGTAAATATAAGTTGATCCACTAGAATTGTTATGTCAGAGTTATAAATCCTGAAATGGTCATGCTTTAACTATTACTAGCAATTTATCCTGGTGGAACAACATGAAGTCATTTGAAACAGAATGCTCTGGCCATTACAGCTAGGTTTTCAAAATGGCTATACCTACTCAAATACTTGATATTTTTGGATACCTTCCAAATCTCTATGCTCGCCTTCACCTTCTGATTTTTTGTGACTCCACTCATTAGTCAGGTTTCCAGAAGGAAACATATGACTCTCTCAAACTGGGTAATTGAGAATGGTTTAATAAATGGGCTATTTACTGAGCTGTGGGTAGGGCTTAAGGAAACCAACAAGGTTCCCTGGGGCTATTGACTGTTGGACCTTACTTTCCCTAGGTCTGAAGGAGTAAGAAGGTGCACTTACCAGAACCAAAAGGGAGATGGTAGCCACATGGAAAGGACTGCCTGATAGTTGTTTTCACTATAGGGGTAAAACAAATTCCTGGCAGGCTATCAGGAAAGTAGCCAGGGAAATAATTGTTCTGCCCTCATTCTCCTCCAACCCTACCTCTGATCTCCTAGGGATGCCTCCTCCCACTGGATGAAACCAACTTGAAATTTTAGGGTGAGGGGACTTATGGAAGCACTCCATACAGGTCAGATCAGGGGGTGGGGGTGGGGGACAATAGAAAACATTCAGCACAAATTGGTAGGAGTTGGAAATACATGTAAGAACTCCCTTGATAATCTTGCTCCTTTTGAGACTTTGAGAAAAGCTATGAAATGTTCACAACAACAACAACAACATATAAATATTTTATTTTTGCACGACTTTTCAAGGGAGTTTTAGCCCCTGTGGCTGCTCCACAGTGTGTCTAGGATACCAAGACACAGTTTGTCTAGGATACCAACTAGAAATACTAAGTTAAGAACCCCCTGCTCTGGAGAGCAGTATGTAGGAATGTATGCATTTCTGTAATAGTTTTTATTTCCTTATCATTTTTCCTCTAATATGTTTTCAGCAACCTAGATATCTAAGAGTAAAGCTGACACCTTTGGCCAACTGCAAGTGAACCAACCAGACCCATTCTTTTCTCAGATCTGCTGCATCTGAATAGCTGAGTTCTGAAGAAGCAAAGAAAAAACATGGGGTTGGCCATGTGATACTGGGTTACCTAGCAACACTGACTAGAAGGCTCTCCTTCCTGAACCTCTTAGCGCAGAAAATTGGTTTAAAAGTGTATGAGAGAGATGAGGGTGGGGAAGCAGAGAAAGAGAGAGAACAGAGAGGGAGAGAGAGAGTGAAATGCAGACACAAACAAAGGCAGGCACAGCAGAGAGTTTAGTAAACAAAAAATTGAAGAAATGGGAGAGAATAAGAGCAAATTTAGGAGAAAAGGGGAATGGAGAGAGGTTCAGGGAGAGGGATGTGAGATGAACTCAGCTGAAAAAAGAGAGAAGGGAGGGGAGCAAAGGCCAAAAAGAGAAATATATGAAAGAGAAAGTAAGGGGTTGATGAAATGGGAGCAATCCCACTTCCCCAGGTCCTCTCACTGATGGCTGCTGTGTGACTTTTACTTCACAATATGTTACCCAGTCTCTTTTCCTTTAAAAAACTGTTTTTGAGTTTATTTATTTGAGAAACAGAGAGAGTGAGCAGGGGAGGGGCAGAGAGAGAGAGAGAGACAGAGAGCAGGAGGGAGAGAGAATCCCATGCAGACTGCACTATCAGCACAGAGCCCAACACAGGGCTTGAACCCATGAACTGTGAGATCACGACCTGAGCCTAAACCAAGAGTCAAATGCTTAACCGACTGAGCAGCCCAGCCGCACCCAGTCTCTTTTTCTAGTTAATCTTTTTTTTCCTCTTAGGTCAAATGCTCAGTTGCAGCAGGAGCTCCAGGAATTATTAAGCACTGCTGGGACCATAGCATTACTCAGGCCAGTAAAGATCCTTTTATAATACATGCAAAGATGATTTGTCCCCTGAGCACAGCTCTTTAAAGTTTATTAAGTACTTTTATGACTGTCACTTCATGGTGCTTTTACTGCAGCTCTGTCATAGAGCTGTCATTACTTCAACAGCATACATGAAGAAACTGAGGGAAGAAATTGAGAGAAGGAGTAGCCAGGAAGTTGCCCAGGGCCCTACATTTAGGAAGGTTAGATCCAGGACTGGGGACCTGTGGCCCTGACTCCAAGTTCCAGGGCTAGGGCTGAAGTGCAGCTCTCTTTGGACTTTCCTATTACACACTAAGTGTGGCAGACCTGACAGGGAGGCATTTGATCTCTACCCCCCACTGAGATGGAAGTGAAAAGCTACTGTAAAGTCTCAAGCCAGTAGGAGGCTTATTCTTTTAACTTCTTTCCCCCTAATGTGTAAATGTGTCCATCTGTGCCTTCAAGAACAGCACACTTAATTGGCCCGAACACCCAGCCAGCATCTAACAGCCCCTTGAGATATCTTTGGGTAGTCATCCTCTGAGGAAAACCTGACCTCTCTCATTTTCAGTATAACAACTAATGGTTGCAAAATATCTCTTGGGCACGGGAAGGTATATTTGAGAGACAATAATAATTTGTGACTAGAGCCACAGGAACTGAAAGATCATACAGAACGGTAGAGCTGGCAATTGTGTGCCATGGAGCAGTTGAGTACTTCTTATCCTCTCCCACAACTGTCCAATGTGTGGAGGCTGGGCTGAAACAAAAGAAGCCCAAATCCTCTGGCACTAAGCTTCTTTCCTGCTACAGTCTCCCTCTTGTTTGATCTATATCTGCTGGTAGATTAAATTTTCAAAATTGTCAGTCACCTGTTTAGCAATGTTCAATCACTTCTCCATTCCTTATGATATTAGTTTCATTATCTGGCATTTAAGAGTCACTTAATATTGCCCCAATCTTCCTTTTCAGATCCACATCTGCCTATTCCTAGAGTCCAAGTGCCTGAAATACTGGGATACTTGTTGATTCTCAAAATTCCCATAACTCACATCCATGCCTTCTCCTCCCTTCCAATCAGATATTTCCACCAGTATCTACACAGAGCACTTGGCTTTGTGATGTAGCAAGTTGGAAGGTAAGCTTCATTTCTCGAAATTCCCTCTTCTATAGATTAGGATGGGCCACAAGAGATATTATTCGGGGAGATTTGCAGAACATAAGGAAAGCAGCAGCCATTTTTGAACTCACAAATCTTGTTACTTATCTACTGTCTCACTGTGTTGGTGTAAGGGAGCAGTCAGGCCTGCAACTATTCTGTATTCCCTGGATCCTATTTCAGCACCTCTGACTTCTGTCCTAGGATGTGTGTTTAGTTCAATGACAAAGGGCCCCAACTTCGCCACGATATTTATGCCATCAAGGTTAGAGGCAACAAGAATGGACATAGTTTTGGTTCAACCTTGTGAGCTCCAGAGCATGCCTGTGGACCATCATGTTCTTGCTGGCATTCATCTTCCCTTTCTTGCTGCCTGACTGTGGGCTTTAAGACAGAGGATCAAATGCAAAGATAATAGCCCTACATAGACTGTTAAACAGTGTTTGCAACTGTCAATTCCCTGTGACAAATCCACATATTAAAAAATCTCTTTGTAGTTCTGCTTCTGTGATTGAACTCAAATGTAAGCTTCTTGAGGGCAGAATAAACGCCTTTGATATTTTCACAAATTTTACAGGTTGTGGCATGCTTTTGTATCCATTATATTATTGAATTGTCACCACCAGAGCCACCACATCCAGTCATGCATTAACCGTAATACTTTCATCATCCTGGGAGTCAATATTTTAAAAAATACATTTATTTTTTGAGAGAGAGTGTGTGAGCAGGGTAGGGGCAGAAAGAGAAGGAGATTTTGGATATTAACCCTTTATATGATATGTCACTTGCAACTATTTTTTCCCATTCCATTGGTTGCCTATTAGTTTTAAGGATTGTTTCCTTTGCCGCGCAGCAGCTTTTAATCTTGATGGGGTATCAACAGACGAATGGATCAAGAAGATGTGGTTTATCTATACTATGGAGTACTACATGGCAATGAGAAAAAATGAAATCTGGCCATGTGATGGACCTTGAGGGTGTTATGCTGAGCGAAATAAGTCAGGCAGAGAAAGACACATACCATATGATTGCACATATAGGAGGATTAGGAGGAACTTAACGGAGGACCATGGGGGAGAAGAAGGGAGGAAATGGTGGGGGAGAGGGAGAGAGGCAAACCATGAGAGACTCTTGAATACTGAGCACAAACTGAGGACTGATGGGTGTGGGGGGGGAGGGGGGAGATGTGCATGGAGGAGGGGCACTTGTTGGGATGAGCACTGGGTGTTATATGGAAACCAAGTTGACAATAAACTATTTGTAAAAAATTGAAAAAAAAAAAAAAGAAAAAAGAAAGAAAGAAAGAGAGAAGGAGAAAATCCCAAGCAGGCTCTGCACAGTCAACACAGAGCCCCACGTGGGGCTGTTTCCCATGAACCATGAGATCAAGATCCAAGCCAAAATTAAGAGTCAGATGCTCAACTGACTGGGCCACCCAGAAGCCCACTGGTATTCAAATTTTAATCGGATTGCTACCCTTNTAAGCACCTGCAGCTCCAGTGCCTCCACTTGCCCACACACTTAGTCCTGCATGACAGTGGAAACAGTGGCAGAGGTGGCCTGGCTGTCACATGCAGCAGAACCAAGAGGCCTTGGCTACTGCTGCTGATGCTGCACGAGTGAGCCTCACTACAGGAAGCCCCAAAAATTCTTTTCCCCATTGTTCTGATGCGAAATATGAGAAGGGGGAGATTACTTCATTTGAATGATGGGGAGTACCTTGTCTGATGTCGTGTGCAATGAACAGGAGTCAGAACCACTGGCTGTACATCTAATGTAACATGCCCTGCTATTTTTCAAAGGATCTAATCATTTATTCCTGATTTATCAGGATAAAGCATAGGTGATGCTACTTATTCTCTTACTTTCCCTTCTGTTATTGCCTTTTGCCTTAAAGTCAGTGATGAGTGGGGGGTGACAGTAATGTTTCCCTTACCAAAGGAAACACCCATTCCACAATGAATTGGCATTTGTCCTTTCCATGGCAAGAGGCTGCTAAGGACAAAATGGTGAAAGTCACTTTAATTGAGAACATGCCTCTGCGATGGCACATGATCTAGACAAGGGTTTATCAAAACCCTTTCCTGAGATGTACAGCCCTTGAAAGACAGTTATTGTTCTGTTCAAGTTGCTAAGGTTGTTCCATACAAGTCTTATCTACATAGAGGAACACCATCCATAATGGACAGAATAACACCCAAGAATGAAGCAGAACTGAAAACTGGAAGGAGAGAAGAAAATAAGTGAATATCATTTGAACCACCACATATACCTTTGAAATTCCCAGTTATTTAAGCCAATAATTTCCTTGGAGTTTAAGTTAGAGAGGTGTTTCTGTCTCTTATAATTAAAAGTCCCTGGCCATTAGACAAATTGGTATTAAAAACTCAGAATTTTTCGTTAAAAGCCTTAAAACAGTGCTACGTAAAGTGTTTAAAGTCTGTGGACGACATTCTAGCCATAGTGCTATGAGTTTTGCATGTCATTTCTCTTCTCTGGGAGTACTTCAAGCTCTAGCCTTTAAAATAACAATATTCCTGGCTCTTTCTGGAATTCTTAAGCTCTGGAATAACAAAAAGCATTGAGCTAGGGATAGCCTCACCTCTGCCTCTGTTCAGCTGGGGGATCTTTTTCAAGACATATACCCTCCTCTCTGGGTCCCACTTCTCCCACATCCGTGTGCAGAAGCTGGACTCTGAGGAGTTTGCTATAGCTCTACCATAAC
>NW_027529201.1:91012-113489 GCF_008692635.1 Crocuta crocuta | reverse complement strand
GCGCCCCCATATCAGGCTTTTCTGAGTCTCTCAGAGCTCATGTCAAAATTAAGTCAGGAACATTTCCTGCATTTCCTGTTTGTCTGGATATCTGTAGGTTTTTCTTTTTCCACATGTGTGAAATATGTTCTTTTTGAGTCCTTCAACCTTGAAAACTTTTTGCTTCTTCTTTTTTTTTTTTTTTTAATTTCTGAGACAGAGAGACAGCGTGAGCAGGGGAAGGTCAGAGAGAGGGAGACACAGAATCTGAAACAGGCTCCAGGCTCTAAGCTCTGAGCTAGCTGTCAGCACAGAGCCCGACATGGGGCTCACAAACCGTGAGATCATGACCTGAGCTGAAGTTGGACGCTTAACCGACTGAGCCACCCAGGCGCCCCAACTTGGTGCTTCTTTTAGTGAAAAGCCTATCCTGTCCCACTCTGCCTCGCTCAGGAAAGGTTAAGATGTTTTGATATGGCTTAGTCTTTTGAAAGGACTTGATTAAAAAATTTTTCCTTTTATTCCTCTACCTGGATGGTGACCACTGGGAGGAAAAAAAGTGGGGCAAGGGGGGCTTGCCAGTGTTGGAAACAGCTTTTAGTACTAGTTGGAGATATGCTATTAATACTAAAGTTAGAGATGAAGAATCACTTTTATTCTAAGTCCCCTATTTGCAGATGCTTATGACTTTAAGGAATATAAATGAACGCATGCTTTAGAATTCTAAAAGAGCGGAATTCTCAGACAATGGAGTTTAGGTAAACATGCCATTATCAAGTCCTGTGAATCAAACCACATCACATCACATCACACAATAGGATTGGTTTGGTTTGATGAAAGTTATATTGTTCAGAAGCCTAAGCAATGGACTATGTATATTTAGAAAATAAGAAAGCATTAATTTCATCATCAAATCTATGAAAAAAAAGAATTTAAAACTATTCTTTTTAAAAATTTTTTAAATGTTTGTATTTATTTCAGAGAGAGAGACAGAGAGACAGAGTGAGCAGGGGAGGGTCAGAGAGAGAGGGAGATACAGAATCTGAAGCAGGCTCCAGGCTCTGAGCTAGCTGTCAGCACAGAGCCTGACATGGGACTTGAACCCAGGAACCGTGAGATCATGACCTGAGCTGAAGTTGGTCGCTTAACCAACTAAGCCATCCAGGAGCCCCAATTTAAAACTATTCTTAAGAGCTACCAAACAGTTGGCTCTCTCCCACACCCAATTAGTTGTTTACTCTGGTGCCCTGCTTTCCATTTTTCTTGCCTTACTTTAGATCCATCACTTCCTTACAAATTATGAACTATTTTAGCATACACAAGGTAATACAGCACATATGTAAAGTATGTATCATAATATAAAAACCTGTATACCCATCACCAAGCTTGAGAACTAGAGCATGGCCAATGCCTTTGAAGCCCACCTATGCCCTCCCCGATTTATCCCCTCATTCCTTCCCAGAGGGAATTATAGTCCTGAATTTTGTTAACAATTCACTTATTTTCTTTATATGTTCACTGCACAGGTATGATCCCTTAAATAATGTGTCTTTTCAGTCAATTTTTGGACTCTATATGAATGTTATTATATGTATTACTTGTTTGCTTTTCTCCTCCCCCATGCAACAATTTTGTTTGTGAAACTTATTCATCTTGTGTACAGTTATAGTAGTCAATTTTCATAGGAATTAGTTATAGGAAAATGCTATAATGTATTTTCCTGTTGATGAACATGTGGGTTGTTTTTAGTTTTATGCTTTTACAAGTTAGGGTACTATGAATCATCTCATGCATATCCCCTGATGCCCATGCATAAGAGTTTATTTAGGGCAGTGGTTCTCAATTGAGGATAATTTTTCCCTTCAGATGACATTTGGTAATGTCTGGAAAAATTTTGGGTTGTCATAACTGGAGAAGAGCTATTGACACCCAGTGGGTAGAGGTCAAGGATGCTACCAAACATCCTACAATGTACAGAAAAGCCCTTCACAACCTAGAATTATCCATCCCCAAATGTCAGTACTACTGAGGTTGAAAAGCCCTGATCTAGAGTATATGCCCAGAAATGAAATTTCTGAGTCATAGGGTCTGTCCAAGCTCAAATTTACTAGGTAATGGCAATTATATTCCAAAGTGGTTGTACTGGATCAGATTTCTACTTGCTTCACATTGTTACCAATCCTCAGTGTCATTACTTTCATTACTTGTTGCCTGAACTTTTGCCATAGTCTCCTAACTTTCTCCAGTCTCCCTCTTTTCCCCGACAGATCCATCCTTCCTATTATTGTTGAGTTAATCTTCCCCAAACCCAACTCTAATTACACCAAACTCTTAATAAGTTTTGATGACACTACTGTATACAAAATACACCTGATATTCAAGACCCACACAAAAAGGGTCCACAAAAATGGAGTAGTAGTCCTATACACCTAGTAATACAAACCTACTAAGTAGTCCTCATACAAGCTCTGTGCC
Source organism: Crocuta crocuta (assembly GCF_008692635.1). Taxonomy (NCBI): domain Eukaryota; kingdom Metazoa; phylum Chordata; class Mammalia; order Carnivora; family Hyaenidae; genus Crocuta; species Crocuta crocuta. The sequence continues at coordinate 111,035 of NW_027529201.1, read as the reverse complement.
ATCTTTATCATTGAAGACTTGTCATCTCTTATGGTCATTTCTTAATTCATTTATATGTCCATTCATTCAATTAGACAATATTTACTGAGCACCTACTATGTGCCAGGCACATTATAAATACTGAGGATATACTGGTAAGACATCCAAGACTGATCTCTGACTGCTCCTCTCTTGGCTTCTCCTGCCACCGTCCCTGAGTTCAGCAGCACCCACCATAGTTGATCCCAGGAATCTCTAGCTGCTGGAGTCTAATGTTTTCCAACCTCCAACCCTGGCCCTCATCATCAGGTATTATCCTTTCATCCAGGCCTATGTTATGTCTAAAGGGGCTGGAAGAAGGAAGGGCCTCAGGGGAGAAGAGATATGGGTTTTTCCTTGCTTGTCGCAGCAGGGTTGGTATTTACTGGCTGGTGCCCAGACAGGATCTCCCTTTGGGTCTTTCCTGGGTGCTTGGGCTTACTCCCCTTGCTCTCCTACCCTGCCTGCCCTTGATGGCCATCAGGTAGGTTTGGAGGAAGCTATGGTGAAAGAGCAGGACAGGAAGCCACATACTCCACATACAGGGTAGCTACCCAGAGAGGTATGGAGCTCTGACTAGGGAGCCTTCAGTCTGAGCTGGGTCTGAACTAAGAGCAGAAAGCAGGAAGAGGCTTCTCATTGCTCCAATTTCTCTTAGATGTTCCCTTGTATCTCACACAAAAAGGAACTACTGCCTTTGACTCTCTGGTTTGGGAGAAATAATAAAAAAATATTTGAAAAGTAGGCCAATGGAGAGTTTGCCTCCACTGGAGAAGTTGCCAATTTCTGCCTTATTTTTTCCCTACTCTGCACTCTGGGTCCATGTATATAACAAGAGTGATGACAAGGGATAAATGTACTTCTTTAAAACCTTTTTTTTTTTTTCTGANGAGTGTGAAGTTGAGGAAAGTCAATGACATTGATGCTATTTTGTGTATGCAGTATTCAGTGTTGTACTCTAAATCACAAGGGAGTTGACTTGCTTAGGTACCAAACTGAACTGGTCTTCTTAAAATTAGTCATCATATATCCCAGCTGGTCATATTTCCAAGAGTTATTTTTCATGTTAAATTTAAATTTATTTCTTGATCTCTGAATACTCTGATAATCCAAAGATTCATTTTGGTAGGTCTACTTGCCAAGCTACAGCTAGATGACATGTCTTTGGGCAGTCTTTGCAGCAATCTAGTTGACCCACGGCTAATATGAGGTATAAAGTAAGAGGCTTTTGCACTGCATTTAGGTTGATCTTGTACTAATCAAATTACCTAAATTCTGGAAAAACAATTACTTTTACTGAGGCATCATTAGGAACATTTTAAGTCCAAGAGAGATGACAAAAGTTGTTTATTTCTTCACTTAACCAATAAAAAATTACTAAAAATGCATCTGCCGTATACCTGGTTCAAACCTTGTAATTAGGGATACAAAGAAAAAGACAGTCTCTGGCCTCCAAGTTGTTCAATGTCTAGTAACTAGCAAAATGTTCAGTGGTTAGCTCCAAGTCTATTGACTAGCAGAGCAATGACCAAAGTTCTATTGGATAAGTGCCATGACAGTGCAAAGTCAGTACACAGAAATATGAAGAAAGCTGAGTTTTGAAAGATGAAGAGTTACAGAGAGCAAAATGGTAATGTGGGAAAGGGACTTCCAGGCAGAAAGAACAGTATGTCTAGAGAAAGTCACAGAGGCATGGAAGAGTACTTTGGGATATTGTCAATGTCTCAGTGTAACTGTAGCAAAGGATTTTTTAAGGTGGAGTGGTGGGGGGTGAAGGTTAAAGAAGCAGGCAGGGACCTCAGTTGCCAGAGATGATAGTTTAGATTTCATCCTTAAGACTACAAGGGCTCCAATCTGGGAAGTACTTTGTGTTTTAGGTGTATTATTCTGGAAGCAATGTGAAGAAAGGATCAGAGAGGGGCAAGAATGGAGTGTTGACTATAGCAATGATTTATGTGAGAGATGCAGAAGACCTAAACTAAGATAGTGGTAGAAAGCATGTTGAGGAGTGCCTAGGATTGAAAATCAACAAATGAGATTTAAGCCATGACTGGATGTGGGGATGCAGGAGGTGTTTAAAGTGTAGAGGATAAGTGGTAATGGAGGTATTGCTAACTTAGTAAATTTGAATATGGACAGGAAGAGACTAAAGAGGAGAATACTCCCAAAACAAATCAAGGCGAAGAGAAGAGAAGAGAAGAGAAGAGAAGAGAAGAGAAGAGAAGAGGGAGAGGACAGATGAGCAGAAAATAGAGAGGTCAAGGAAGAGGAAGTCTCATTGGGGTAAAAGATAATTTTGGATGTCAGAGGTAGAGTATTATAGGGTAAAGAATAAGTTTGGAGTGTGTCTGTGGGGACATTGTGATCAGTATGGTGCAGACAAGTTCACTGGAAATGAGAACATTAAATTGATGAATGGTTGATATAGATGTTGGAGTCGTCTGGAGGATGATAGGATGGGCAAAGGCCAGTGGATGGCTACTGTCAGTGGATGACAGCATTCAGGAGTTATAGGAGGTGGCATAGTAGGATGGCATAAAGCTCAAAAGGACAGAGATTATTTTCAGAGATAATAAGGAATGGTCTAGAAGCAACATAGGAGTGAGGGAGACCCATATTTCTTCTGGCCCTAAGATATGTGGTATATGAGAGAACAGAATCTCCAGTGGACAGGACTTCAGGATAAGCTGGGTCCTCAACAAACAGCCAGGTTGCAGTTAAGGACTACAGATGAAGGCAAAAATGAGAGTAGAGGTTAAAGTGGAGATGTTTCGGGGTTCCCTATTCTGTTCCATTCATGTATTTATCTGTCCTTATGCTAGAACTTGACTGTTTTAATTACTTTAGCTTTATAAGGAGACTTCATATTTTGTAGAGTGAATCTTCTATCATCTTCTTCTTTAGGAGGATCTTGACTATTTTTGATCCTTTGGTTTTCTAGAGACATTTTAGAGTTAGATTGACAAATTCCACAAAACAGGATCTGTTAGAATTTAATTGCAACTGATCAATAAATTGGAATAGTGGAACATATTTATAATGTTGAATCTTTCAATCTATGAATGTTGTATAATATGATTTATTACAGTCTTGTTTCATGGCTCCCAATAAAGTTCTATCAGTTTCTTTGTGGAAGTCATGTATGTTTTACATTAATTTCTAGGTACCTCATATTTTTAATACCACTATAAAATTTAGTTTTAATATTCAAGAATTTTCTTTTCTCTCCAGTATTGAGGTAAAACTGATAAATAAAAGTTGTATGCATTAAGTTGTGCAACATTTATATATACCATATATAATGTTATGTAATGTATATATATATAAATGTTTATATATCCAGAAATGTTTAAGCTAATTACTCAATCTAATCAACATATCCATCATCTCACAAATTACTATTTTTTGTGTGTGGTGAGAACACTTAAGATCTACTCTCATAGCAAATTCCAATTATACAATGCAACATTATTATTAACTATGGTCACCATGCTGTATATTAGATCTCCAGAAATTACTCATCCTGCATAACTTGAGTCAATGTTGTCCTTTTTATAACTTTTTGGGAAAAATACTTGGTTCATTAATTTCAGACTTTCTTCTTTTTCCTCTAATTTCTACTTTAACTGTATCTCCCAAACTTTGTTATTTGGTATGTTCACTGATTTTCAGTTCAAATCGTTTTCAAGTTTCTGTATGATTTCTTCTTTTATTCATGGATTGTTTTAAATTGACTTGTTGTTTTCAAGCATATAGGAAGTTTTCTTATTGGCATTTTGTTAATGATTACTAGCTTAATTCCACTGTGGTCAGAGAATGTGACATGTGTGGTTTCAATCCTTGGGTCAATTTTTTATATACATATACACTTAGGAAAAAACTGCACTTTCCATTCATTTGGTACATATAGTTATAAATGCCTAAATGGATATAAATGCACCTAAATGTATATCTCTATTAGGTTAAATTCATTAATCATCTTATTTAAATCTTCGATATAGTTATCAATTTTTTTTTCTGCTTGTTCTATCAATTACTGAGAGAGGTGTATTATCCAACTGTTTGTCCATTTCTCCTCATAGTTATGTCAGCTTTTGGTCTTGTGTTTTTAGATTATTTTGTTAGGTGACAGCGAATTTTAAGACTGTACGGAGTAATAAATACATTAGCAATTATAGCTTGATATTTTAATCCATCACTCTCACAACTGGAAAATTCAACCAAACAAAAATATGCAGTGATATCAAAGGTCTAAACGTAATAATAAATTGTAGCTATTAGATAGTATAAAACTTTACACTCAACAGAGAATATAAATTTTTTTAGTACATTAAGAATTTACAGAAATAGACCAGTAAATACTTAGGAAAATGGAAGCCTCAAAAAACTCCAAAGGCTCAATATAAAAACTAGGCTCTCTGATCATAATGCTTATCCAGAAGTTAGTAACACAAAGACAGCTTAAAAAATAACAAATTTTTAGAAATAAAATAGCATACTAACTAACCAACCCATGGGTTGAAGGAAACCAAGAAATATTTAGAACTGAATGAAAGGAATATTCATTATTTCTCTAAGTTTAAAATTTACTTGTCCTAGATCCAGCAATATCACCACTAGGTGCTTAACTTAGAGAATCCCATGCACATGCACACCAGAAGGTATGGCCAAGAAAAGCCAGTGCTCCTATTCACAACAGTCCCAAGTGGAACACAACCTTAATTCCAAAACTAGTTGAATGAGTATATGAAGTGATATACCCATAAACAGGATATCATATAGCAAAGAAAATGAACTTGGCTATACACAAGTTGAATATTATGAACATATTATCAAGCAAAAACAAACAAAGGACACACAGGAATATACAGTATACTATATGAGACCATTTTTATAAACAACAAAAACAGTTATACATAAATAGATGATAAAAGTATAAAAAATAACAGGGAGTATAAGGAAAGGACGTGAGGGACTTTTGGAAGGCTGGTTATGTTTTATTCGACTCAGGTAGTAGTTACATGAATGCCCAGATTTTTATAATTATTCTTTATACCGTATACCTATGCTTTATGTACTTTTCTTTAGGTTTTTTTGTGTTTCATAAAAACAGCTTAAACAGCATTGTCATACTCCCATATTTGAACCCCTTTATAGTATTGATTTTGAGAACAAGCATGTTCCTCCATGCATTAGAGCAGCCTCTGGGTGTGTAGGTTTGGTAGAGAAGGAAGTATTGGAGTGGGGGAAAGGATGGCACATACCATATTAAAATCTGTTTGATGAGAAGATGGTCTGACAGGATTCCTCTTATGTGCAATTGACCCTGCCGTTTACCTTTTTTAAATGTTTGTTTGTTTGTTTTTGAAAGAGAGAGACAAAGAGACAGAGGGAGACAGAGAATCCAAAGCAGGCTCAGGGCTGTCAGCACAGAACTCAACATGGGGCTTGAACTCACTAACCCTGAGATTATAACCCTAGCCAGAGCCAGACGCTTAACCAACTGAGCCACNACACACACACACACACACACACACACACACACACAAACACACACACACACACACACACACACACACGTCTGCTTTCATTCATGACAAGAGACCCATTCCAGAATTTTTGCACTTGACAAATTATTGGTAATCTGTATTAGTGGCTCTGAATGCATAGCATATGTAAAAACTATTTCAGGGGAAGACTCAAACTGCAAAATCTTTGGAGCTGCTCCTAGTGGATGGTGCAGCAGGTAAACAAATACTCCTAGGGATTCTAATGCAGGTGATCTAGGGACATAGGAAACCTACATTACAGTGCTTAGTATTTCCTTTGGTTCTGGCTTCATGAACAAAAACAGTCAATTTTATTGGTCTTCTTCCCCAGTTCTAAAGCATTTCAAGGTCTCCTATTCACTACTGCCAAGGTTTCTGATACTCTGTCCTTCTGGTCTCCACTCTCTCCAGAGTACCCATTTTATGATCCCTGGAGATTGGTTCTCTCCTAGTCAGCTCCTTGGCCCTCACTGGAGAGTATTTCATCTCTCTTCCCTCTTTGCAGGAAGGGGCTATGTCTTTCCCTTTTTTTTTTTTTTTATTTATTTCTAGGAGAGAGAGACAGGATGAGCAGGGGAGGCTCAGAGAGAGAGGGAGTCACAGACCGAAACAGGCTCCAGGCTCTGAGCTGGCAGTCAGCACAGAGCCCGACGCGGGGCTCGAACCCACGAACCGCGAGATCATGACCTAAGCGAAAGTCGGACGCTTAACCGACTAAGCCACCCAGGCGCCCCTATGTCTTTCCCTTTCTTACTCCCATTCCAGAATGTGCATTGCTGGGCTGAATACACAGTAGAAGCTTGCAGAGTACAGTTTTGCTCCCTCTAGTGATCTGAACCTTAACACCCGGTTTTATTATTCCCCAGATGAGCATACTAGACCAAGCATATGCTTTTGTAGAAGAAAATCCCAAATAGGCTTCAGAGAAGATCATGAGCCAGCCTTCTAATTAGATTCCAATGACATAATGACACCCACTTCAGACACGGGTCTGGCTGTTCTTCATATTGCCTGAGTATTTCTATCTCACAATTGCAAGAATATTCTTCAGAAATTACCACTGTTCTCAAGTGATTTGGTTTCCCAGTTTCTGGTGCTTCACTTTCTTAAACTTCATAGAAATCCCAGCAGCACTGAAAAATGCCCAATCTCTTCTATTTCTTCATCCTTATCTGGAATTCCTAGATATTTTTTTCAATTTGTATAGGTCATTGCTTTTCCCAAGGACCCACTGAAAAAAAAATAAGACAAAGTCTCCATCTTTGTGTAACCTATGTACAATGTACAAAAAAATTAAACAAGATGATGTCAGAGAGCAATGCATGCTCTTTAGAAAGTTAACAAAGAGTGAATATGGGCTACTCTTAGATTAGAAAGAGATGACTGTAATTAAGTGAAAAGTTGAGCCATCCACCTATCTGAGGCAAGAATCTTCCAGGTAGAAGGAACAGTAAACATCAAGCAAGCCTTGAGGGAGAAGTGTTCTTGGTATACTTGAAGAACAGCAAGAGGGTAACGAGAGCTTCACCAAGTCATACATGTTAGAGTAGAAGGAAATTATGAGTTTGGCTTTTATTATAAGTAGAATGGGAGCCAATGGAGGGTTTTGAGCAAGGAGGTTATAGGATCTTGTTTCCATTTTAAAAATATTTCTTTTACCTTCTGTGTAGAAAATAGAATGGAGAATTCTATTAGAGATAGCAGAAGCCACCTCAGTACATTTAAGCAGAAATGCTTACAAAGGTGTTGAAAGATCCAGAAGAACAAATTCTAATATGAATTTCCAGAAGTATTTTCCTGAATAACACCACAGAACTGGCATAATCAGGAGAGTGGAGAGTGTGGAATCAATTGCTCCAATAGCTGACTTCAGGATAACTCTGGCTCTGCTGAGATCATCACAAATTTTAGCTTCAAGATCACACTGCCTCATTCTCTATCTGTAATAAGCAAAGCATATATCCCATACTTTGCCTTGTGACACCCACAAAACTAGCAGCTATACCTTGGTACTTCTATTATTGCTGCTACAGAATAAGCAAAAGCTTCCAAGACTATGCTCATCAGTGGAAAGCAGAAACCACAGAAGCAGCATAGATTACACCTCACATCCCCTTTCAAATCTCATACAAGTTTCTATACTTTGGCAGAGGCTAAGTACCGGTGGAATCCAGGCCATAACGGCAGAAAATGTGGCTTAGCTTTCCAATCTCTATCATTCAGTAAGGCTTGCTGTGATTGGAGTTGGAATGGGAGTCAAGTGAGCTAATCTATGATATTTGCTGGAGGATACAAAACTGGAAGTGGGGAACCCAGTTAGGAGGCTACTGTAGATGTCCACCTGAGAGATGGTGGTGGCTTAGACCAGAGCAAAAAAGGTAAAGGTGTTGAAAAGTGGTTAAATTTGTATTTTGCTCAGAAAATAGGACTCGTTTATAGATTGGCAGGGCTGGGGAAAAGAGAAACAAAGTGAAAAGATTAATATTCCTTCCTCCCCCTGCTCAGCCACACAATTTTCTTCGCAAACCCTCAAGCCTGGTTTAGAAGCCCCTCTTGTGTATATCACAGTATCACACTGTATCAGAATCCCTTGTTTCATCATTTATATTTTTACTAAACAATCATTTTCCCAGGGGTAGAACTTGTATCTGGCTGTGTGTCGTACAGTGCCTGGCACATGGCGCTCTCTCAGTAAATTTTGTTATACTAATGAATGAAGAAACACTGGATCACCTTGAGTTCACCACCCCAGTAGCACAGTTGAGTTTCTCTGTACTAAGGGCCCCTGATGACTCCTTGCTTATTGCCAGTGTTGCCAGGTGGGCCTACATCTTCCAATGTGCAGTGTGAAACAGTTTGGGTAGTCAGAAGCTAGAATTCAAGTGAGGGGCATGAGACTGAGCCTTACTGAAGCCAACACACATCATGTTCAGCTAAATTTTCCCTTTGCTATCCATGGGAGTGATGGCTCTAAGCACACAAAGCTACTGATAGAAAGGTATAAATGCAGAAGCTGCTGCTATGGAAACCGCCCGGGATATAAATGAAAAGTAAAGGTGAAGCACTGATTTGTTCAATATGGACTGAGAACTTTGAGTAAAATTATATTTGTAACATTTAAATTCTGTGACAATAAAATACCAAGTATATTCATTATAAATTACAAGGTGAAATGACAGAATGGTTCCATGTAACCCAAGTGTTTGACACCCCTACTGGGTAAGCCAGAAACTGTGCTTTAGGTCTTCCAAAGAAAAACTATATGAAGAGTCAGTTGCTTTGTAAATTGCCCCTTCTAAATTAAGAGGATAGAGTAGTCATTTCGAAATTAATTTTTTGTGATTCATTGAACTTAGTAGTTTGTATATTCCTTGGGGTTTTAAACTCTTCCTGGATCCCGTGTAGGAAAGGGCCTTTTTTCATATCCTGGAATCCAGGAGGTACAGAGTGGCAGACACACTTGGGACACATGGACCCACTAGCTCCTCCTGGACTGCATTATCTAATCTTCCTATACACCCACCCTTGCCTCCAACCAGAGTCACACAGCTCATCTCAGGAACTATGAATAAGGCTAGCCGGCTCCAATGATCCACATTTTTGTTTGTAGCCTACTTCAGTAGTTTTCCTTCTCACTTGTCCTATCCACTGGCCAGAAAATGGCGACCCCACTCTGGAAGATCTTCCATTCTTTGAGAATTGACTGTATGCTTAGCAACAGTTTTAGGTGCTTTCCATGAATTAACTCCTTTTACCCTATAAGGAAGTCCTGATATTTTCTCACTCTAGAGATGAGGAAACTGAGGCACAGAGACATTAGGTAACTTGCCTAAGATCACACAGCTAGTGAGTGGCAGAGCTGGAATTCAAACCCAGCCAGTCTGCCCTTAGCTCTGACTTTCACTATATCGTCTCCCCTCCTGACTGGAAAATGGGAAGGATATTATCTACTTTACGGGGCTGCAGTGAGGATTAAATTGGTATTGTTCGTCCTCTGGAGTAGAGTGGTCATTTTCTGGCTAGTGAGCTGGGTTAGAGAGTACATTTTGCAAAGGAAGTTCCAGACATAATCCTCAACCTGATATAAGCATTTCCACCTTGAAAAATAAATCCAAAGTGAAGTTCTGCATAAAGTGAGGGCCACAATAATGGATTTCAGTGCAAAGAAGCTCTCCTAACATGTCTGCATTTAATGGAACACAAGAAGGGTCACTCTGACTTCACTTTAATGGCTGACTCCTAAATAGGATCTACAGGTTTACAGCGAAGCTTTTTCAGACCTAATAGCTTTTAGAATAGGTTTATGCACTTGAATATGTTTGCAACCTGTTCCAAATGCCCTTTGCCCTTCCTTAGTCATTTGCTATTAACAGAAATAGCCTTGGTGGCTATTTGGCTTCTAAGTCATGTTGACCTTTTTTGCTCCACCTCAACTGAGTATCCTCCATGTGGGAGAGACAAAGTGTAGAGGAACCAATTCACTGTAATAACCATTGTTCTCATAAACCACATCAGGAACATGGAAGCTGTCACAAGAGCGGTAGTAGGTTCCTATCATCTTGTTTTATGGAAATTGGTACTTGCCAAATAATGTTATACTCACCTCTGGTTTCTATGCCAGCCCACTCTGTAAATTCAAGGGATTAAATGGATGCAATATGCCCACATCCTGAATAACAAGTTAGAGAATGGCTCATTTCTTTAAAATCCCATAATATCCAAGAACAAACCAATGGTTTAAGTTAGGCTCACAAGCTAAGAAATCAATTAAATATATAGTTCAAGCATTCATCCCCCATGGGCTTGACATTTCTAAAAAGGAGAAAGCTGCAACAGGAGACAAAATACAGCTCTTTGCTGACCAAGGAACCAATATTCAGTGGAATTGATCAACTGTAGCCTGATTTTTTTTTTCCTACTCAGACTTCTACAATGTCAATTAGTACCTAAAATGACTTCTACAATTTGTATTTTAGGATGTCAGGTGTTAAAATACTTTTTAGTGTGACCCATGCAAACCTTGATTGGGTTTATCTCTTCATTTGTTAAATGAGATTGGAATTCAGAGGATAAATCATGGTGGGCAAGGAGTCTGTTTTTAAAATATATTTTACGTATTTTTAAAATTTATTTATTTTGAGAGAGAGAGAAAGCGTGGGCAGGGGAGGGGCAGAGAAAACGGAGAGAGGAAGAATCCCAAGCAGGCTATGCACTGCCAACATGAAGCTCAATTCATGAATGGTTCGAAATCATGAATGGTGAGATCATGACCTGAGCCAAAGTCGGATGCTTAACTGACTGAGCTACCCAGGTGCCCCAAAGAGAATTTGTTTTCAAAAAAAGACAGAATATGATGAGAATGCAGCTACTTATGTGAGAAACGAAGCTTACAGACTTTTAAGGGAAATAAGACACACACACACACACACACACACACACACACACACAGAGGGAGGGAGAGAGACAGAGAAAGAGATAATTCTAATAAAAGGCACTACGTGATCAGGGTACAAAGAGACACACAGTGCATGTACTCACAGGTGGCTTTGGCTAGAAGAATATATGATACGGAATTTTTTTAAAAAGGATAGGATTTTGGCAGAAGAAGGAAAATAGAGTATCTGGAAGAGAGCATTGTTCAGGGAAAGTGCAGTAGCCCCTTTAGGTTGGAGCTGAGCATGCATGACAGGAACAGCAGGGAGAAGCTAGCTAGAAGGGTAGGTTGGAGTCATATAGCAAATGGTTTGGATGATGAAAGGATTAAAGAGGAGGTTAACACCAGAGGTGAAAAACCAATCAGAAGGCTATTGCAAAACTCTAAGTCAGGGATGAAGACTTGAACAGGGGTCAGCAGCATTGGTTTGACGAGGGCACAGTGGGACAAGCCTCATGGAGATAGCTTTGGAGGCCAAACTGAAAGATACTGTAAGCCATAAATAAAGGCCTAGATAATCAAGAAACACTTTCTCACTGTACCAACATCTAAAGTCTTCTCTCAGGACGGGTAGCAGTTATGCTAAAACCATAAAAGATTAAATGAGATATTAGCATGAGATACCCCAGTTGACTGACTCAGGGAGTAAAATGAACATGCAGTCACTTGAGGGGCTTATTTGATTATTGGAAGGACATGTACACGATCCTGAAGCAGGATGCTGGATGGCAGCAGCAGACAGGACAGCTGGTAGTGTGCTCTCAAATCTGAGACAGTACTATACCACCACCCTCCCACCTCCATATCTTCAATAGATCCTTGGATGGTATTCATCCTTACCCTTAGGCCAACTACTCCAAGAAGATACTATTTGGGCATGAAGTCTCCATGACTTGCAGGATGGTCTCAGCAACAACTTTTGTGTCTGCATTTCCATTGTTTGGGATTCTTAGAATTATAAAACTGAAGACTGGTAAGGACTTCACTGTTCAGCTGGCAAAACCATTGGAATCCTCTCTGTAAAGTTCCCATCAAGTAATCACATAGTCTGTCTTTGAATATCCCCAAGGATGGAGACCTCATTCCATTTTGGGTTTTTCCTAAATATTATTTCTCTGTATCAACCCTTCTCTAACAACTATTGTGTCACTACTCTACTGTGTAACTACTCTTGGCATCTTTACTAACTTGACTTCATTTAATCCTCCACAATGTCTTATTTTACAGATGAGAAAACTGAAGATCAGAGAAAGTGGTTTGTCCAAGGTCACACAGCTGGTGAGTGGCAGAATTGGGATTTGAAATCCTAAATCGATTGGACCCTGATGCTCCTTCTATTAGAACTTAGTCAAAGCCAAAATCTGACTGTCTATACCTGCCAGAATTATAACATCCCTTTCTGGAAAGAGGGTGGCATCTTTGAAGTTCAAAAGATGTAAATCTCCTGGATCCTTTTCATCATCAAAACAATTGAGAAATGCTAAAAAGACTACCAAAGTAAAAGGCAAAGAAGGTCACACAGCAAAGTCTTCTGATAGAGTGCCTGTCCTTATGATACATGGCAGTCAGTTTTCTGCTCTCTCAGTGCTCACCAATTGGGCCTTCTACTCAACAAATGTGATGGCCACTTCCAAGTCCTCATCTTCTATGAACTCTAACTTCTGGAAGTTTTCTTTTCCCTTACAGTCTGAGATATTTCATAATACCTAGACTGAGTCTAAAGGAAGAGTAAGAATGCACTCTGCAAAGGAGGAGGTCATATATCCAAATCCCTACTCAATGTCATCACTTACATGCCTAATAGTCAATACAAACATAAAATGTGAAAACTAAATTATTCTTATATTACATCATATATAAAAAATTAACTCAAAATGGCTTCATCAAAGACCTAAATGAAAGAGCTAAAACTGTGACACTCTTAGAAGAAAATATAGGAGAAAAGCTTCAGGACATTGGATTTGGTAAGAACTTCTTAGATATAACACTAAAAAAACCGGCAACAAGAAAAACAATAAATTAGACTACATCAAAATTAAAATCTCTTGGACATCAAAGGACTACCAAGAGAATGAAAGGCAACACCCAGAATGGGAGAAAATAATTGCAAATCATCAGTGTAGGACACTGAGCTGATGTTGCAGAATTGCTTGGATGTGGGGATCCCCAAACCCAGACATATACATCTGGTGGCAGAAGCACTGTGAATGTGGTAGTATTGTTCTGTCCAAGTGGAAAAGTAGACAACAGGAGAAAACCGGGGCTTCTCTAATACAGTTAGTAACAATGAAGCACGATATTTTCTAGATTGGCCCTGGGTCACAGAAACATGTGGCTTGGGAAGAGAAAGGATGAAAGGTAAAGCAGCTATACTGCTATCAGTTACCAATGGAATGCAGAAATAGATCCAAATCCTGGGGAGCTGGTTCACTAGATGCATAAGGAAATGCAAACTAATAAGAAAAAGGCCAAATATTCAATCCTTGGTTTTTTTTTTCTGTGATAGCTAAAATGAAATTAAAAGAGGGTACAGGGTCCAATCTTGATGTTAGACCAAGCTCAGATTTCAGTTAGTCTAAGCTTTGGCCACTCACCTCAAAGCCAAGAGGAAAATTATGCAAGGACAAAAGATAAATATTCCACCGGGTCTCTTATCTTTTATTGACAGTTGTTAACAAGGGGTGGAATATTAATCACTTGAGACAGGGGTTTCTTGGAAGCAGGGTTTCATGCTTTTTCTTCCTAGTTTGGTCAGGAGTTTCCTGTCATGGCACCCACCATCTTGGTTTAATCCAGCTTCCTATAGAGTGCTGCCAGGAAAGGGCTCTGACTTTCTCACTAGAAGGCAATGACTTCCTTTTTGTTGGCCTCCAGGCTTCCTATTAAAATCTAACTAACTTTCTCTAATACTTCCACTCTGCAGCATTCACAGCCAAAGACACAGACCCCAAATTAATCATTCCCATAATCCATTTCAATAAAGGTTCCTCAGGAAGCTGATGATAGTAATCCACAAAATCAAACAACTCCTTCACACTATACCCTCTTGAGGCACAAGGGAAGGGAGACCTAGGCGGCAAGTTGACCAAAGTAAAGCCATTTGGGTTTTAGGCTGACCCCAAAAGTCAGCAGGTTATAAAATGAGTGATAATATCCAACTCATGGAAGACCAAACTGAGGACTGATGGGGGGGGAGGAGAAGGGGGGTGATGGGCATAGAGGAGGGCACTTGTGGGGATAAGCACTGAGGGTTACACGGAAACCAACTTGACAATAAACTATTTTTTTTTTAATTTAAAAAAATTTTTAAAAAAAGATAAGAGACCCAAACCCCAGGGCTTGCATCTCTCTTTCTCTCTCTCCTGCCAGCTCTCACATCTCTAGAGTATACTTTCATTTTAATAAACTTTCTTGCTTATGTAGCTCACTTGTCCACTGTGTTGTGTCTATCCTTGAATATTTTCTCCCTATGAGACCAAGAGCCTTTGCCTGACATTAAGGAGTCAGGCTGGGTCAAGGCCTCAGGTTCCACGGTCTCCCCAGTTCACCCGGCAATAGAACAGCATGTTTGGATTGATGCAGAACCCATATAGCTCACTACTGAACATTCACAGATGGCTACATGTGATTCAGACACAAAGGAGGTTACTCTTAAGGGAACATCGAGTCTGGTGGACTGGATAAAAGGCACTGTAAGATCAGTTTACCTTGAGAAAGGGAAAAGTCTTCCCTTGCAAATGCCAAGTAGAATATCCCCAGATGAAGCTGTTGATACGCTCTGTATGCAAGCCATGTGGACAGCCTTTATGATAGCTAGAATATTTTACCCACTGAATATGACAATAGCCTGTGTCATGGTAAATGATAGGATTAAGGGGGCCTCTTTCACATGGGCACCACAAAACACCTTGCTACAGAACTGAGGAACAATTCAGGAACTATATTGAAATTGCTGTCTCAATTTCCCCTCATGGGTCTTATAGATGCTAATAAAATATATTAGGTTAGTTAACAAGAGAATAGGAGGATGCAAGAGGAGTGTCAAGGGACTTCCCAATAAGGTGAAAATTTTTAAACAGTTATTACAAAAAAGGTGAATAAGGCAAATATTGATAGGAGCAAAACAAAGATGAAAAAGGGAGAGTCACAGGATAAAAGTGTTTACATGGTTGAGAAATGGGATGAATAAAGTGGACACTGATGGGGTTAAAATCAAGTTTTTTTAAACCAAGGTTTTAATATAGCACTACCAAAGGTTGGGAGGGCCAAAGGGTCTCCCTGCTGGTCCCCTAACATTAAATGCTCCTAACAAGTCTAGTCTATTTATCCCAGTTTGGAAAATTTTAAATGCATAAAGGCAGAGTTAACAATGAGAAATGTGAACAACAATTGCTCATGCTTGTGGCAGCGGTTAGACATATTAATCAAGTTAAAGACTGACAAAAAGGGCCAGAAGCCCTTGGCTCAACCTCTCACTGGAAGTCCAAAGCCTTCTGCACAAGAGTGGGTAAAATGATCAGAGGGTGGAAAAGAGGTTTCCAGGACTCACTGACATAGGAGCCTCATATGCTGTGGTGCCAAAATCCATTGGTGAAGCCCAGACACGAGCTACAATTCGATTGAGAGAACATATGTCACACAGGGGAACTCGTTCCCTAGCAAGTATTGTTAAAACCCAAGTCCATTGATGAAGTCTTAATGGGAGCTACAGTTAAGAATATAAGGGTTAATGGGGGCGGCAGTGGCGCAAGCTGCGGTGGTGCTAAGTTCCCTGCACGGGGGCACGGAGGCACGGAGGCCTCAGATCCCAGGTTGTATCCCTGCTTGACCCCGGGGGATCTGAGGTGGCGGCACTTCCCCCACCCCCCACTCAACGCCCACCAGCAGGGAAGCAGAGACTTGAGGGACTGTTTCAGGCGGTATAAACAAAGCCCGAGGACTGGGACCTGGAAACGAGGCAGGGCAGTCAGGCAAAGAACTCCGCCCACCTTGGCTACGTCCTAAGCACAGGGAGATCGTTTCCAAAGGAGTGATTTGCAATGCTTGGTTGAGAAGGGACTGGAGTAAGGCAATTTTTCTCCCCGTAACCACCAAGGCAGGGCCTCAGGGAGCAGCCAGGGGACACAGTGAAGGAAAGACCTGCCTACACCAAACCACGCCCATCCCCGCCAGAGACCTGTTTTGTTGTTGTTGTTGTTTTTACCTGAGCCTTGGTTTGCGTGTTTATTGGTTTTGTCTGTGCATGTGTGTACCTTTCNCATTTTCTCACACCATACACAAAAACAAACTCAAAATGGATAAAGGGCCTGAATGTAAGACAGGAAACTATCAAAATCCTAGATGAGAAAGCAGGAAACCACCTCCTTGACCTCCACTGCAGCAATTTCTTACTTGACACACCCCAAAAGCAAGGAAATCAAGAACAAAAATAAACTATTGGGACCTCATCAAGATTAAAAGCTTCTGCACAGCAAAGGAAAAAATCCATAAAACTGATAGGCAACCGACAGAATGGGTAAAGAAAATTGCAAATGACATATCAGATAAAGGGCTAGTATCCAAAATCTATAAGGAACTCCCTAAACTCTACACCGGAAAAACAAACAATCCAGGGACAGGGGTNNGAACAGAGGCCAGCCATCAGCAGCCCCACTGAAGGATAGTGTAGATAGTAACAGCTAGAACTTTAGTGTAGTGGTAGAGGTCTATCCATTAGTGCATTAAAACCTCCCTCAGTAGTGTCTCTGTTTCCTGTGCTTAATCCCCTCTGTTACACTGAGTTTCTGAAGAATATGAAGTCTGTAAATGTTAGTCTGGCTTGCCTGAATTTAGGTAACCATTTCATAGTGCATATAAATACTGAATTAATACACTGTACACCTGAAACTAATATAACATTATGTGTCAATTATACTTCAATTAAAAAAAAAGGCATGGGCACCTGGGTAACTCAGATGGAGTTGAGCAAGTGACTTTTTTTTTATTTTTTAAAAAAAATTTTTAACGTTTTATTTCTGAGAGAGAGCGAGCGAGCGAGCATGAACAGGCAAGGGTCAGAGAGAGAGGGAGACACAGAATCCAAAACAGGCTCCAGGCTCTGAGCTGTCAGCACAGAGCCCAACACAGGGCTCAAACCCATGAACCATGAGATCATGACCTGAGCCGAAATCAGACGCTTAACCAACTTAGCCACCCAAGCACCCCGAGCAACTGACTCTTGATTTTAGCTCAGGTCATGATTCCAGGGTCGTGGGATCCAGGCCTTTGCCAGCCTCGGTGCTGAGTGTGGAACCTGCTTAAGATTCTCTGTCTCACTTACTCTGCCTCTCTCCCCTGCTTGTGCTCTCTTGCTCAGGCACTGCGTACTAAGATAAAAAGGCATGTTCCACAGTTAGACCATGAGAGCTGATGACCCCTGGTGGCTAGAAGTGGTAGTCACAACAACCCTTCCAGATGGATGATGGAGAAACCTGTCAGGGTTGAAGAA
Organism: Crocuta crocuta; assembly: GCF_008692635.1. Lineage (NCBI taxonomy): Eukaryota > Metazoa > Chordata > Mammalia > Carnivora > Hyaenidae > Crocuta > Crocuta crocuta. The sequence continues at coordinate 93,547 of NW_027529201.1, read as the reverse complement.
ATGAGCCAGAAAGTTGGGACACAGAGGGATTCCCTTATGTCAGGGTTGTTCCATTAATAAATAGGCATTATCACTGCCATGTTTCACATAAGAAAACTGAGATTCAGAGGCTGTGACATTAGATCTTCAGATTTGTAGTCCATTACCTTTTTTAGTACACTATCCTACAAGTCCCTGAGATAAATACCTTAGATGTAGTGGAGCATTTTCCCTGTTCTCACCCTTCAATGGTAAGGGAAGGATATACTGCTAGAAGATGATATAGATGTTTAAAGGCAGGTTTCTGCAGGCTTTGGAGAGAGAGCTGGGACCTACACACATTGTGAACGTCCTGCAAAAGTAAAGAGAAACTTGCAAAATTCGAAAAAAAAAAATCCAGCAATCTCTCCCTTTGTGACACTTGGTCAAAACTGTTGGTGCATACTGCACTCTATAAATGAAGACAGGTTAACGTCTTAACTGTTGGACAGCTTTCTAATTGGCTTGGGATTAGGCAATGGAAAAGGCTTTCCTGACTGCCTAGTATCTTCTCTGGGAGAAACAATATTCTGTTGGAGTTTGAGGAGTCTTTGTGGGTACATAAGAATCCTTGTTCCTCAGGATACCTGCATGGCTCAGTCAGCTAAGTGTCCGACTTCGGCTCAGACCATGATCTCATGGCTCATGAGTTCAAGCCCTGTGTCGGGCTCTGTGCTAATAGCTTAGAGCCTGGAGCCTGCTTCAGATTCTGTGTCTCCCTCTCTCTCTCTGCCCCTCCCCTCCCCCCGTGTGCATTCTCTCTCTTTCTCTCTCTCCCCCACTCTTTCTCTCAAAAATAAACATTAAAAAATTAAAAGAATGCTTGTTACTCAATGAATCAATGAATAAAGAATTTTGAACGAAACATTTGAATTTCTTCTTAAAAGAATTCATAAACAGTTGTTTTTAGCTTAGATTGTTGTCAGGAAATTTCAGAAATTCAGGCCACAGAAACTCTGATATAGCTTTCCATATGAAAGAGAATTGCCTCTATCACACTCTTGACAAGTAACCATTCATCAGCTGTATGAACAGCCGTAGTAACAATTAGAGGCTTCACTCCCTTGAAATACAGCCTATTGTACTTTTAGGTCTGTTACAAATATAAACCCATGCACAAATTCTATGCAGGTTGAGCATAGGTAGTCCAGTGAGTGAATGACTATGGTCAAGGCTGAAGGTGTAATCAAACACCCTGGGAACCAAAAATTGTTCATTTTATATAGTTTTCCTCAGAAACAGTGAGAAGTTAGATGGGGGAGATGAGTAGAAAGAAGAATTTCTACACAGATTCACTTTTATTCTGCTTTCTCTAGGAAAGTCATATAAAAGCACATTTCTCCATCCTTGGAGCTCAGCTGCTACTAGCATTTTATTTCTGTATTAGTCAGGGTTAGTCAGAGTAACAATCAATAGAATATATATATTTGTATGTTATGTAGGTAGGTAGGTATTGAGGTATGTGCTTATTGATTATATGAATTGTCTTACCAGGTTATGGAAGTCAAGAAATCCCAAGATCTGCTGTCTGCAGGCGGGAGAACCAGGAAAGCTGGCAGCGTAATTTCGTCAGAGTCCAGAGATCTGAGAATCAAGGGGTTGATGGTGTAAGTCCCAGTCTGGGTCTGAAAGTTGGAGAACCAGAAGCATCAATGTCTGAGGGCAGGAGGAGATGGATGTTTAAGCTTAAGCAGAGAGGATGGATTTACTCTTTGTCTACCTTTCCTTCTATTCAGGCCCTCAGTGGATTGGGTGATAACACCCTGTAATGGTGAGGGCCATCTACCTTTGTTATTCAGTCTATTGATTCAAATGCCAAATTCTTCCAGAGACACCCTCACAGACATACTCAAAATAATGTTTTACCAGGTATCTAGATATCCCCTTAGCCAAGTCCAGGTGACACATAAAGTAAATGATCCAAATTTCTATGGAGACTATTTACTATTTTGAAAGTCCATGAGATAAGGTTCACGTACTTACATGATGGTGGCCTTATATGTATGAAGAGAAAATTGGGAACAGCTCCTAGGAGTCAGATTGCTCCCACAAATAGACTGATTAACAAATGAATTTAATTTATTAGAATGAAATGGATAATGCCTTTATAAAATAGTCTTTCATGGTAAGTTTGAAAAAAAGACATTCTAAAGGCCAGTGTCTAAAGGCTCATCTGCTTGTCTCAATCTATTCTGTTCCTGCCTAAGGTTAAGACTCATTATCTTTGACAGTAAACTATGAAAGAAAAATAAAGACTCATTATCCCTATGTTTATGGCCTTGATGATGATGATGGTTTCACAGGTATATACCTATTGCCAAGCTCACTGAATTATATGCAATAAATGTGTACCACTTTTTACATGGCAAAAAAAGACTTCATTATCTCTAATTTGGATCATTAACATAGTCTTCTTTATCCTTGGTTTGTTTTTGTTTTTTTCTGGGGTTTTGTTTTTTGGTTTTTTGGTTTTTGTTTTTTTTTGTTTTTTTTTTTGCTTTCACTTGTATGTGTATA
>NW_027529201.1:86679-90982 GCF_008692635.1 Crocuta crocuta | reverse complement strand
TTCAAGAATCCTTGGAGTACTGCCTTTCATCTCCTCTGGAAAATTTTTCGCCGTCACCTTCCCCATTTCTCTTTCTTGTCCTTCTGAGACTCAAATGTACAGTAGACCTTCTCACTCTATTCATTGTGTCTCTTATCACACATTTTCTTTTTTTTCCCTATAATTTGTTTCACTAGGAGGAATTCTGGGTAATTTTTTCTTATCTACCTTTCAATGTAATAATTCTTTTTTTTTTTTTTAAATGTTTTTTATTTATTTCTAGGAGAGAGAGATAGAGAGAGACAGCGTGAACAGGGGAGGGTCAGAGAGAGGGAGTCACAGACTGAAACAGGCCCCAGGCTCTGAGCTGGCAGTCAGCACAGAGCCCGACGCGGGGCTCGAACCCACGAACCGCGAGATCATGACCTAAGCGAAAGTCGGACGCTTAACCGACTAAGCCACCCAGGCGCCCCTCAATGTAATAATTCTCTCTTAAGGAAGTGGCAGGATATAAAGTGCTAAATGGGAAAAATCTACAGCCAGAATACTCTCTCTGGCCTGGCTATCATTCAGGAAAGAGAGATAAAGAGTTTCCCAAACAAAAATTAAAGCAGTTCATGACCACTAACCCAGCCCTGCAAGAAATATTAAAAGGGACACTTTGAGTGGAAAGGAGGGAGCAAAAGTGACAGTATAAAGGTATGAAACACAAAAGCAGTAAAAATGAGTATTTATATAAAAAAAAATCGCTGAAGGTACTCACAAAAGGATATAAAATATAATAACATATACCTAACAGGTGGGGACAAGAAAAGAATGAATTCAAAATTACATGACCATCAAGTTAACATAGGCTGCTATATGCAGAAGAGGTTATATAGAATCCTAATGTTAACCATACATCAGAAACCACTAATAAATATGCAAAGAACAAAGAGAAAGAAATCCAAATATATCACTAAGGAAATCAACAAGACATGAAAGAGAAAAAGAAAGTATCCAAGAAAATCTTCAGAAACAACCACCAAATAAATATAAAATGGCAATAAATGTACATCTATCAATAGTTACTTTGAACATAAATGGACTAAACCCTCCAACCAAAATACACATGGTAACAGAATGGATAAAAAAACAAGACCCATCTATATGCTCCTTACAAGAGACTCATTTCAGATCTAAAGACACCTGCAGGTTGAAAGTGAAGGGATGGAGAAACATCTATCATCCAAACGGATATCAAAAGAAAGCTGGAGTAGCAATACTTAGATCAGACAAAAAGACTTTTTTTTATGTTTTATTTATTTCTGAGACAGAGAGAGACAGTATGAGCTGGGGAGGATCAGAGAGAGAGGAAGATACAGAATCTGAAACAGGCTCCAGGCTCTGAGCTAGCTGTCAGCACAGAGCCAGATGCGGTGCTCAAACCCACGAACTGTGAGATCATGACCTGAGCCTAAGTTGGACGCTTAACCGACTGAGCCACCCAGGCATCCCCAGACAAAAAGATTTTAAAGAAAGATTGTAACAAGAGACAAAGAAGGGCACTTATAATCATAAAGGGTACAATCCAACAAGAAAATATAACAATTCTAGATATTCATGCACCCAACCTAGGAGCACCCAAATACATAAAATAGTAACAAACATAAAGGAGTTAATCAATAATAATACAATAATTGTAGGGGATTTTAACAACCTACTTACAGCAATGGACAGATCATTCAAACTGGTCTTGAATGACACACTGGAACAGATGGACTTAACAGATGTATTTAGACTATTCCATCCTAAAACAGTGGAGTATATACTCTTTTAAAGTACACATAAAACATTCTCTAGAATAGATCTCTTATTAGGCCCCAAAACAAGCTTCAACAAACTTAGGAAGATCAAAGCCATACCATGCAGTTTTTCGACCACAACACTACGAAACTAGAAATCAACCACAAGAAAAAATCTGGAAAACCACAAATACCTAGAGGTTAAAAATAATATGCTACTAAATAATGAATAGGTCAGTCAGGAAATCAACAGATAAATTAAAAAGTACATGGAAACAAATAAAAATGAAAACACAAAGGTCCAAAACCTTTGGGATGGAACAAAAGTAACCCAAAGAGGAAAGGATATAGTAATACAGGCCTATTTCAAGAAGCAGGAAAAACTCAAATAAAAAATGTAACCTTACATCTAAGGAGTCAGAAAAAGAACAACAAACAAAAACCTAAAACCAGCAGAAGGAAAGGAATAATACAAAATAGAGCAAAGATAAATGATATAGAAAGTAAAAAACAAAACAAAACTAGGAAAGATCAATGAAACCAGGAGCTCTTTGAAAAAAATCAATTAAATTGAGGGGCACCTGGGTGACTCAGTAGGTTAAGCAGCCAATTCTTGAACTCAGCTGAGGTAATCATCTCACAGTTCATGAGATCAAGTCCTGCGTTGGGCTCTGCACTGAACAGTGTGGAGCCTGCTTGGGACTGTCTCTCTCTGCCCGTCCTGCTCGCTCTCTCTCTCTCTCTCTCTCAACATAAATAAATACAATTTTTTAAAAAAAATCAATAAAATTGATAAACCTCTAGCGATATTTACCAAGAAAAAAAGAGAAAGGATTCAAATAAATAAAATCACAAAGGAGAAAGGAGAAATAACAACCACAGAAGTAAAAATAATTATAAGATAATATTATGAAAAACTATATGCCAACAAATTACACAACCTAGAAGACATGGAAAAATTCCCAGAAATAAACTACCAGAACTGAAACAGGAATAGAAAATTAGAACCGATCAATTAGCAGCAATGAAACTGAATCAGTAATCAAAAAACACCCAACAAACAAAAGTCCAGAACCAGATGGTTTCACAGGCGAATTCTACCAAACATTTAACGAAGAGTTAATACTGATTCTTCTCAAACTATTCCAAATAAAAAAAGGAAAGAAGGAAGGAAAACTTCCAAACTCATTCTATAGGCCAGCATCACCCTGATACCAAAACCAGATAAAGACACCACTAACAAAGAGAACTACAGGCCAATATCCCTGATGAACATAGATGCAAGAATCCTCAAGAAAGTATTGGCAAGCCAAATCCAACAATACATTAAAAAATCACTCGCCCCAATCAAGTGTGATTTATTCCTGGATTGCAAGGGCAGTTAATATTGGCAAATCAATGTGATACATGCCATCAATAAGAGAGAGGGTAAGAACCATATGATCATTTCAACAAACACAGAGAAAGCATTTGACAAACACAACATCCGTTCGTGATAAAAACTCTCTGCAGATAGGTCTAGAGAGAATATACCTCAACATAATAAAGGCTGTATGTGAAAAACCCACAGCTAATATCATCCTAAATAGGGAAAAACTGAGAGCTTTTCCTCTATAGTCAGGAACAAGACAAGGATGTCCACTCTCACCATGTTATTTAATATAGTACTGGAAGTCCTAGCCACAGCAATCAGACAACAGAAAGAAATTAAAAGCATCCAAATTGGCAAGGAAGAAGTAAAACTTTCACTATTTACAGGTGACATGATACTATATATAGAAAACCTGAAAGAATGCCAAAAAACTGATAGAATTGATAAACAAACTCAGTAAATTAACAGGATGCAAAATCAGTTTACAGAAATCTGTTGCATTCCTATACACCAAAAATGAAGCTGCAGAAAAATAAAGAAAACATTCCCATTTACAACTGTACCAAAAATAGAAAGATACCTAGGAATAAACCTAACCAAAGAGGTGAAAGACCTGTACTCTTTTAAACTTTTAAAAACAGTGATGAGGGGCACCTGGGTGGCTCAGTCGGTTGAGCGCCCAACTTCGGCTCAGGGCATGATCTTACGGTTCGTGGGTTCGAGCCCCACATCAGGCTCTGTGCTGACTGCCAGCTCAGAGCCTGGAGCCTGTTTTGGATTCTGTATCTCCCTCTCTCTCTGACCCTCCCCTGCTCACGCTCACGCTCCCACTCTCTCTCTCTCAGACAAAAATAAAACATTAAAAAAAAAAACAGTGATAAAAAAATTGAAGAGGACACAAAGAAATGGAAAGATATTCCATGTTTACGGATTTGAAGAATAAATATTGTAAAAATGTCTATACTACCCAAATAACCAAGACATTTAATGCAATTCCTATCAAGAAATCAACAGCATTTTTCACAGAACTAGAACAATTTTTTTTTAATGTTTTATTTCTGAGAGAAAGAGCCAGCATGAGCAGGGGAGGGTCAGAGAGAGAAGGAGATACAGAATCTGAAGCAGGGTCCAGGCTCTGAGCTGGCTGTCAGCACAGAGCCTGACACGG
>NW_027529201.1:82875-84950 GCF_008692635.1 Crocuta crocuta | reverse complement strand
AATAAATAAAATCACAAAGGAGAAAGGAGAAATAAAAACCACAGAAGTAAAAATAATTATAAGATAATATTATGAAAAACTATATGCCAACAAATTACACAACCTAGAAGACATGGAAAAATTCCCAGAAATAAACTACCAGAACTGAAACAGGAATAGAAAATTAGAACCGATCAATTAGCAGCAATGAAACTGAATCAGTAATCAAAAAACACCCAACAAACAAAAGTCCAGAACCAGATGGTTTCACAGGCGAATTCTACCAAACATTTAACGAAGAGTTAATACTGATTCTTCTCAAACTATTCCAAATAAAAAAAGGAAAGAAGGAAGGAAAACTTCCAAACTCATTCTATAGGCCAGCATCACCCTGATACCAAAACCAGATAAAGACACCACTAACAAAGAGAACTACAGGCCAATATCCCTGATGAACATAGATGCAAGAATCCTCAAGAAAGTATTGGCAAGCCAAATCCAACAATACATTAAAAAATCACTCGCCCCAATCAAGTGTGATTTATTCCTGGATTGCAAGGGCAGTTAATATTGGCAAATCAATGTGATACATGCCATCAATAAGAGAGAGGGTAAGAACCATATGATCATTTCAACAAACACAGAGAAAGCATTTGACAAACACAACATCCGTTCGTGATAAAAACTCTCTGCAGATAGGTCTAGAGAGAATATACCTCAACATAATAAAGGCTGTATGTGAAAAACCCACAGCTAATATCATCCTAAATAGGGAAAAACTGAGAGCTTTTCCTCTATAGTCAGGAACAAGACAAGGATGTCCACTCTCACCATGTTATTTAATATAGTACTGGAAGTCCTAGCCACAGCAATCAGACAACAGAAAGAAATTAAAAGCATCCAAATTGGCAAGGAAGAAGTAAAACTTTCACTATTTACAGGTGACATGATACTATATATAGAAAACCTGAAAGAATGCCAAAAAACTGATAGAATTGATAAACAAACTCAGTAAATTAACAGGATGCAAAATCAGTTTACAGAAATCTGTTGCATTCCTATACACCAAAAATGAAGCTGCAGAAAAATAAAGAAAACATTCCCATTTACAACTGTACCAAAAATAGAAAGATACCTAGGAATAAACCTAACCAAAGAGGTGAAAGACCTGTACTCTTTTAAACTTTTAAAAACAGTGATGAGGGGCACCTGGGTGGCTCAGTCGGTTGAGCGCCCAACTTCGGCTCAGGGCATGATCTTNGGTGCGTGGTTTCGAGCCCCACATGAGGCTCTGTGCTGACGGCCAGCTCAGAGCCTGGAGCCTGTTTTGGATTCTGTATCTCCCTCTCTCTCTGACCCTCCCCTGCTCACGCTCACGCTCCCACTCTCTCTCTCTCAGACAAAAATAAAACATTAAAAAAAAAAACAGTGATAAAAAAATTGAAGAGGACACAAAGAAATGGAAAGATATTCCATGTTTACGGATTTGAAGAATAAATATTGTAAAAATGTCTATACTACCCAAATAACCAAGACATTTAATGCAATTCCTATCAAGAAATCAACAGCATTTTTCACAGAACTAGAACAATTTTTTTTTAATGTTTTATTTCTGAGAGAAAGAGCCAGCATGAGCAGGGGAGGGTCAGAGAGAGAAGGAGATACAGAATCTGAAGCAGGGTCCAGGCTCTGAGCTGGCTGTCAGCACAGAGCCTGACACGGGGCTTGAACCCATAAACCATGAGATCATGACCTGAGCCGAAATCGGACACTCAACCGACTGAGCCACCCAGGCACCCCTAGAACAAACAATTCTAAAATTGATATAGAACCACAAAAACCCTGAATAGCCAAAGCAATCTTGAAAAAGAAAAGCAAAGCTGGAGGCATCCCAATTCTGGACTTCAAGTTATATTACAAAGTTGTAGTAATCAAAACAGTATGGTACTGGCACAAAGACAGGCATATAGAAAAACAGAACAGGACAGAAAACCTAGAAATAAACCCACAACTTTATAGTCAATTAATGTTCAAAAAAGCAGAAAGACTATCCAATGGGAAAAAGACTGCCTCTTCAACAAATAGTGTTGAGAAAA
>NW_027529201.1:81660-82758 GCF_008692635.1 Crocuta crocuta | reverse complement strand
TCTCTGACCCTCCCCTGCTCACGCTCACGCTCCCACTCTCTCTCTCTCAGACAAAAATAAAACATTAAAAAAAAAAACAGTGATAAAAAAATTGAAGAGGACACAAAGAAATGGAAAGATATTCCATGTTTACGGATTTGAAGAATAAATATTGTAAAAATGTCTATACTACCCAAATAACCAAGACATTTAATGCAATTCCTATCAAGAAATCAACAGCATTTTTCACAGAACTAGAACAATTTTTTTTTAATGTTTTATTTCTGAGAGAAAGAGCCAGCATGAGCAGGGGAGGGTCAGAGAGAGAAGGAGATACAGAATCTGAAGCAGGGTCCAGGCTCTGAGCTGGCTGTCAGCACAGAGCCTGACACGGGGCTTGAACCCATAAACCATGAGATCATGACCTGAGCCGAAATCGGACACTCAACCGACTGAGCCACCCAGGCACCCCTAGAACAAACAATTCTAAAATTGATATAGAACCACAAAAACCCTGAATAGCCAAAGCAATCTTGAAAAAGAAAAGCAAAGCTGGAGGCATCCCAATTCTGGACTTCAAGTTATATTACAAAGTTGTAGTAATCAAAACAGTATGGTACTGGCACAAAGACAGGCATATAGAAAAACAGAACAGGACAGAAAACCTAGAAATAAACCCACAACTTTATAGTCAATTAATGTTCAAAAAAGCAGAAAGACTATCCAATGGGAAAAAGACTGCCTCTTCAACAAATAGTGTTGAGAAAACTGGACAGCTACATGCAAAAGAAAGAAACTGGATTGCTTTCGTACACTGCTCACAAAAATAAATTCAAAGTTGATTAAAGACCAAAATGTAAGAACTGGAAGCATAAAAATCCTGGAACATAGAGAGTAGCTTTTTAGACATCGGCCAGAGCAACTTTATTCTAGATAGGTCTCTGGCGGCAAGAGTAACAAACGCAAAAATAAACTATTAGAATTATATCAAATTAAAAAGCTTCTGCACAGGGGCGCCTGGGTGGCTCAGTCGGTTAAGCATCCGACTTCAGCTCAGGTCACGACCTCACAGTTTGTGGGTTCGAGCCCCGCATCAGGCTCTGTGCTGACTGCCAGCTC
>NW_027529201.1:71372-81601 GCF_008692635.1 Crocuta crocuta | reverse complement strand
CTCTCTCTCCTAGAAATAAATAAAAACATTTAAAAAAAAATTAAAAAAAAAAAAAAGAGCAACCTCGGGCTGCACGTAGCTCCAGTTCCTCAGACTGCTCAAGGCTAAAGCCATCCTCGGACCGCCCACAGATCAGCTAATCAAAAATACATTCCTATGGTCANTAAGATATCGTCTCATCTCTGTCAGAATGGCTAAAATCAACAACATAAGAAACAACAGGTATTGATGAAGACATGAGGAAAGAGGAGCCCTCTTCCACTGCTGGTGGGAATGCAAACTGGTGCCAGCACTCTAGAAAACAGTACAGAAGTTCTTCAAAAAGTTTAAAATAGAAGTACCCTATGTACCCTATGATCCATGAATTGCACTACTGGTATTTAACCAAAGAATACAAAAACACTAATTCAAAGGGATACATGCACTTCTGTTTATAGAAGCATTATCTATAATAGCTAAATTATGGAAGCAGCCCAAATGTCNTTCAAAGGGATACATGCACTTCTGTTTATAGAAGCATTATCTATAATAGCTAAATTATGGAAGCAGCACAAATGTCCATCGACTGATGAATGGATAAAGATGTGGTATACACACACACACACACACACACACACACACAATGGAGTATTACACAGCCATAAAAAGAATGAAATCTTGCCATTTGCAATGACATGGATGGAAGTAGAATTATGCTAAGCAAAATAAGTCAAAGGAAGAGNGCGAGAGGAAGAGAAGCAAAGAAACAGACTCTTAACTAGAAAGAACTGATAATTACCAGAGGGGAGGTAGGTGGGGGATGGGTTGAAGAGGCGATGGCGATTAAGGAGGGCATTTATGACGAGCACCAAGTGTTGTATGGAATTGTTGAATAACTATACTGTATACCTGCAAGTAATAGTACACTATGTTCACCAACTGGAATTAAAATAAAACCTTAAAAATAATTCTCTTTTTCCTTATACCTATCCTTGTCTAACAGTTGTGTTTATCCTTCTGTTAAGCACATGCACTGAACTGTGCATCTTTATGTTTTAGATCTAGGTGTCCTATTTGATTATTTTTCAAATTGACTAGGTCACTTTTTATGATTTTTTTTGTTCCCTACAGCTATTTTAAAGCTTATTTTTTTTAATTTTTTGAACTACAGTAAACCATAGTCATCTTAGTCTATGTCTCATAATTCTGATGTCTGAAGTCTCTGAATTTCTTTTGTCTATTTTTTCTTCTGGTTGTCACAATGATATTTTGTGTGCCTACTTATTTTTAACTATGTGCTTATATGTTATTGAAAAATTATTTGTGAGACAGATTTCAGGCCTAGGGAGACAGAACCTTTCTGCAGGGAGTATTTTCACTTGCTCTTGTCAAATACCTGGCAACAGTACCTGTCTAAGACTACTTTAATCCATGTTGAGGAACGGGAGTTCCTTGTAACACCCTGGTGATGGGTATCTAGGCTGCAAGCCCAAATGTCTGGCAACAATACTTGTCCAAGACTCCTTCTTTTATTTTTTAGACACACACAGGGGACGGGCAGAGAGAGAGAGAGAGAATCCAAAACTGGCTCTGCACTGGCAGTAGCAAGCCCCTTGCAGGGCTTGAATTCACAAACTGTGAGATCATAACCTGAGCCAAAGTCGGACTCTTAACCAACTGAGCCACCCAGGCGCCCCTGCCCAAGGCTTCTTTAATCCAACTTCAGGGATTGGGAGTTCCTTGGATCACCCTGCTGATGGGTATTACTCCAGGCTACAAGTCCATGCAAGGGCTTGTTACTTCTGGTTCATTCTTTTCCTGGAGGGTAGCCACATAGTTTCAGCTTAAAGTGGCTGAGTGGCTTATTAGATCTACTCATTTGGGATGTGGGTTTCAACTTCTTGTCCCCTTTGCCCATAAGGTCATGAAAAAGCACAGCTCAGTTTCACAGTTACTTTCTTCTGGATTCAGCAAATGCCCTTGGGCAAAAGTAGATTGAGTGCTGGGCTTTTCTATCCAGGTCCTTGTCTTTCTTTTTTTTTTTTAATTTTTAATGTTTTTATTTATTTCTGAGAGAGACAGAGAGACACAGAGAGAGAGACACACACAGAGAGACACAGAGAGACACACAGAGACAGAGAGACAGAGAGAGAGAGACAGAGAGAGACACACAGAGACACACACACAGAGAGAGACAGACACACAGAGAGAGAGACACAGAGACACACAGAGAGACACAGAGAGAGAGACACAGAGAGACAGACAGAGAGAGAGAGAGACAGAGAGAGAGAGAGAGACACAGAGAGAGACACAGAGAGAGAGAGAGACACACAGAGAGAGAGAGACAGCTTGAGCAGGGGGAGGGTCAGAGAAAGAGGGAGATACAGAATCTGAAGCAGGCTCCAGGCTCTGAGCTGGCTGTCAGCACAGAGCCCGTCAGCACAGAGCCTGATGCAGGGCTAGAACCCACGAACTGAGAGATCATGACCTGAGCTGAAGTCGGACCAACTGAGCCACCCAGGCACCCCTCCAGGTCCTTGTCTTCTTCTAGATTTTAGCATCATTTCTTAGCTCTTAATGAAAGTAATTACTTTTAATGTTTTATCTAGGTTTTTTTTAGTTGTCCTTATTTGGGATGGTTAGTCCAAATTACTCAGACTGCAATTACCAGAAGCAGAGGTGTACAATATTCTCCTAACTGCTCTCCTTATTCCCAGTCTCTTCCAGTTTCTCTTTCTCCTTCAGAGGTACTGAACGTTTCTTCCTCATTGTATCATTTCCTCTGCACAAATCCATCAAAAGCTTACTGTTAAATGTACACCAGAAATCAAATTCCTTAGTTTGGACAATCAGATCTAAACTCTTTTTTGTGGTACTGATTCACAGGTATTTACTGTGTACTCAGTGTGTGTGGCCCTCACTAGGCCAGGTGCTACCTAGTCTTTTAATTCTTACCTCTTTTACCTCTTGGTTTACCTCACAACTCACATTACACTCCAGCCAAACTGGAATACTCACTGTAATGTGGCAGAGCTGGGTCAGAACACAGATGGGCTAATGCCTAGGTCAGTGCCCTTTCCTTTACACCATGATCCTGTATTCGGGTTTAAATCTATTCAATCTGGATATTTATGTATATTCTAATAAATTAACTAGACAAAAGCTGAACACATACAAATTGTACTGGCTGATATAGATTTTTTGTTGCCTTTGGGCTATTTATCATGGAGTCTGGGATGTAAGCTCTGGAAGAAAACTATTGCCATCAAATTTTTAGCAATTGCTGTAGTCACGAGGACACCTAGGGAAAAAGCAATTCAGGCTTGCTTGCTTTGACAAATGTGGGAACAACCAGCTTGCAAACAAATCTACTCCCACCTGCTGGCAGTGGCCTGAAATACCAGTCAAAACCAATTTATCACAGAAAAACAAAAACCAAAAAACAGTTCTGGAAACAGGATTCTAATTTTGGCCTCTGCCATGTAACCTTGGGCCAGTCCCTCTCCCTTCTCTAGGCTTCAGTGTCCCCACATATACAATTCAGGCGCTTGGACAAACTTACCTGGAATGGCCCTTCTGTCTTTGGGAAGCAAGGACTGTCTTCAAGGATGCCTGAGTGACCAGGGACAAGGGATGAAAGATTAAGGGCAGTAGGGGTGGGCTTGACTGACCCACTCCTTTATGTGATTGTTAGGGATAGGTGTATACTCCCACCTTTATTTTGTCTAATCTTGCATTCTTGGGGGAAGGAAGCATTTGCTGCAATGGAAGGAAAAAGGGTGGAGGAGAAAGAGGGGGAAGGAAGGTGCTAGGGTGCTCTGCTGGTTATAAGAAGGCAGGAAATTAGGAGATATATTTTAAAAGTGATTCTAAAATGGAAAAAAAGATGGGTGGTTGTTGAGGTGGGGTAACAAGTTAAATCTTTAGCTGTGTAAAAACACTCAGCTGCCCCCAGGAGTTCCACACAACAGAAGATTTGCAATATGCTGGGTACGAGCAGTTCCAACTCATGTACCAAATACTGAACACAAAGGGAACAATGTTTCCTTTGAATGTTCTAGTTAACCAAGAGCAAACTTGAAATCTGTTTTGAAAAAAAAGATCCATAACGAATTCATCACTTCTAATTTTTTAAAAATCTTTGTTATTTTAAGAGAGAGCCAGGAGCGTAAGCAGGGCAGGGACAGAAGATCCCAAACAGGCTCTGTGCTGACAGCAACGAGCCTGATGTGGGTCTCAAACTCACGGAGCTGCGAGATAATGACCTGAGCTGAAGTTGGAAGCCTTAATTGACTGAGCTGCCCAGGTGCCCCTGATGTCAACACTTGTAAATACATGCCTTAGGAGGTACTCAGTTCTATTTGTTGACTGCCCCTCTGGCTTATGTGCTCTAAAGAGGCCTCTCTACACTTCCTTCATTTTTTTTTTTAATGTTTTATTTATTTCTAGGAGAGAGAGAGAGAGAGACAGCGTGAGCAGGGGAGGGTCAGAGAGAGAGGGAGTCACAGACTGAAACAGGCTCCAGGCTCTGAGCTGGCAGTCAGCACAGAGCCCGACGCGGGGCCCGAACCCACGAACCGCGAGATCATGACCTAAGCGAAAGTCGGACGCTTAACCGACTAAGCCACCCAGGTGCCCCCCTTCATTTTTTTTAAAGTTCATTCTTTTTTTAACGTTTTATTTATTTTTTTGAGAGACAGAGAGAGATAGAGCACGAGTGGGGGAGGAGCAGAGAAAGAGGGAGACACAGAATCTGAAGCAGGTTCCAGCCTCTTTACTGTTACCATAGAGCCTGACGGTGGCTTGAACTCACAGACTGCGAGATTATGACCTGAGCCGAAGTCGTAGGCTTAACCAACTAAGCCACCCAGGCACCTCTTTAAAGTTTAATATTTATTTTTGAGAGAGAGAGAGAAAGAGAGAGAGATCAAGCGGGGAGGGGCAGAGAGAGAGAGAGACAAAGAATTTAAGCAGGCTTCTGGCTCCGAGCTGTCAGCACAGAGCCATATGTGGGGCTCAAACCCACAAACTGCGTGATCGTGACCTGAGCCGAAGTCTGGCACCTAAACTGAGCCATCCAGGTGCCCCAAAACTTGCTACATCTTGGAGATGGGAAGGACAGAGGGTAATGAGTGGAGGCATTTCCTCATTCTGATATCCTATCCCACAGGACTGTGTTCAGGGTAGTGGAAAGAATAGATGCCCTCCAGACAAAATGCCAGGCTTTTCCATATGATGGGGCCAGAATGCTGGAATATTAGAATGGCCTGCTCTCCAAGGGCTAACTCCCTTAAAGGTACACTTACCTTTGCCTTCTTTTCCTCTTGTATGGTGTCAGCCAAGAACACTCCAACTCTGCATCCTCCAGTTAGGTGGTAGTGGTGAGGAGGAAAACAAAGGCAAGAGAAAATGTAGCTTAAATCTTACAGTTTGCAGGCCACTGATAGATATCTGAAACATGCAGAACACGACCTTCCTTGAGGAACGCCTGGCTGCCTTCCTCAATGCTTGTGTTTTGTTAAAAACTAAAAGTAACTTTATCTTAACAGCAGCCAGGCCCTCAAGGTCCTGAAAACCTTGCTTCCAAATTCCTTAGAAACTTACTTTTATCTCTCTTTCCCTCCACAAACTTAAAAATGTATAATCAGTCACTCCTCACAACCCCAGTGCAGCTCTTTCTGGCCATGGGTCACTCCTCACAACCCCAGTGCAGCTCTTTCTGGCCATGGGTCCTTTCCCAGTGCTTTAATAAAATCCCCTTTTTGTGCCAAAGACGTCTCACGAATTCTTTCTTAGCCGTTTGCTCATGAACCCCCATCAGAGGGGGTGCTTCGGGAGCCCAATTTCTGTCTCACTCTTGGTTAGGCCAGAGTCCCTTCGTAAAACTTATTTGCCGGCCCTCCACCACTCCACCCAGAGGCGAGGCACTGAGGTTTACTGGAGGCTCAAGCGTCTGGGAATGATAAGCAGTCTAGTACCTCCTGATTCCCCAAGGTGTCCAGCTTTTTCAGAATACAGATTCAGCCAGAGAACTCAAACCACTGCACTTCCCTCACGAAAACAAAAACAAACAGAACAAAACACCCACCAAACTCTTGGGCACACGCTCTTCCAACAGAAAAGGAAATTTTTCATTTTTTGCCGAGGCGGAGGTGCGGAGGTCAGGGAGGTAAGTCAAGCAGCCGACCCGGCCCAGCCCTCCAGCAGCCAACGTGCTGGAGCCGGCCCAGGAGAAGCCACAGATGCCTGAAAGAGTAGAGGACTGGGCAGCGCCCTAGTTGGGGAAGGTGGTAGAATTGCACGTCTTTTTGTAAGGCTCCTGGCATCTCCTGATTGGCTAGGCTAGCGCTGCCATGGAGTGGGCGGAGCCAGCGACACGGCTGGCTCAGTGCCCGCCCAGTTGCAGATGGGACTGGCTTCAGACCGAGCGCATTTCAAAGCCGAGGACGCGTGCTGCGGTCGCAGCGTGGAGTAGAGCTCCTACGTGGCTGCTCCTCTCGCCGCGCGCGCGGTGCTCTGGGCTCCTGAGCGACGCCCGTACTTTCTGTTCCCCTTGCTCTCAGTTCTTAAAGGTGATTCTTTGCGGAAGACCTGCCACCCCCTGCCTCCCTCCCCCCAGCTTCCTCTCGCCTCGCGCTTCCCACTCACCTCCCCCTGTTCTTTTCCTGGTCCGAGGCCTCTCTGGTCCGTCTCAGCTATGCCATCCTGGGCTTGCTGGGAGCCGCTGTTCTCCTACAGCTCTTCAGGAACCTGGCTCCTGGAGGGCGACGCCCCCCTCCCCACCCCAGCCCCAGCTCACCTCGAAATTCAACTTTGACCTATAATGAATCCTCCTCCGACGTTCCCAACGTCATCCTGGACCTCTGTTATTGGTAAGCGGGTTGCTAGGCTACAGTGAGTGGGAAAGAGGAGAAGGGGGAGGTGGCGGACGGGGTGGTGAATGGGCGGGCGATCTCTTGGTAAGAGCCCACTGGGGACACGTGGACCTGGGCTCCTGGGCTTCTGAGCCCCTGCCTATGCAACCTGCCCTTCGGCCTCTGAAGGGGTTGGTGGTGATAATAAGGGTGGCCAGTTAAAATGGAGCCCTGTGTTTCCGCCCATATATTACAGTGACACCTAATAGCACCCAGTTTCAGTGTGTGCTCATATAGCAGGGGGTNTTAACTTTACACAGAACAAAGAGCAATTTTATTTAAGTAAAAATGCGACTATTTGGGAATAGCAGAGGAATTACAGTTTGTGACAAGCAAGCTATGGCAAACCATAGGCAGGTCCGAAAAGACAAAGGGAAGGACAGCTTTTATTAGGTTTTAGGAAGAAATTAGGGAGGGTTCTCAACAAAAGTTGACTGGAGAAGAACAAGAGTTTGAGGATGGGGGTGTTTCTCATTGACTGCAGGTGGTAGTTAGTGTGTCTTGCTGGGCGGGGCAGGGATCTTCCTGTTCTTAAAGACAGGAGATAAATTCCTGTATGAAAAGTGCCCTCTCTTGTCAAAATAATTATCTTCCTTCTTCTTGCTGGTTATGTAAGCTGCAGTGAGAGGTATGTACTTGAGAGGTCCCCCTCCAGTGCTTCCTGACTCCATTTTAAATGATGTTTCCTTCATTTATTTTCACATATCCCCCTTTTGATCAAGATTTTTTCTCAAAAGTATTGCTGATCAAGAGTCAGATTTTTTTAATTTAGTGGTTTATTCCCTCAGTACCAGGAAAGATCTTTTTTGGTTGTCATTGGCCTACATTGAAGGGAAAGTGTGTAATGATTGGAAACCATCGAGGCCACATTTGAGGAATAAGGAAGGGTAGGAGGGAGAACTCTCAGTCACTTTCCATCTAAAGTCTATGTCTTGTCAAAGTCATTAACATTGGAGATCATCTCGAAGTGCTGAGCTAGCATCACCCTATTTGATGCATTAGTTCTGCAGAGATTTGACAGGCAACAGGTCAAGTTTAAAAATAATTTTACAAGCAGAATTAAAAGTAATATGACAAATTCAGTTTATGTGATGGTTCCAAATGAAGACCCTAAACCCAGCTAAATAGTTCAAAAGACCAGGGGGTCATTAAGTAAGATTTTGTTGTAACCAGTGCACTTGTTCCCTGATCTTGTGAAACTGAATTTCTACTTCTCCAGAGGTATTTATCCATGTGCAACAGGTGTTATTATCTACTGCACAAACACCTCCTTGTTCAGCAAGTAGATAATCACGGGTTATGTGATTGTCCAAAACTACATTAGTCAAACAGTCAAATGATAGTTGGTGGGCTGCTATTGCTGTGGAATTGGCTAGCTCTCCTAATGTTAGGGAGAGATATCTGATCATGTGTTCATTGGCACTTACTCCAATCCAAGGAAGAGAATCTCTCCCTATGGAGGCAAACCAGGAATCATGTATGCCCCCTGAATGTTCTCATTTAAGAGGCTCTGGAAGCCTAATGGGGCAGACCAATGGGAAGTCACTTGATTTGTTATGGATGTTAATAGGAACAGTTAAATGCCCCAATAACATTGACTTCCAAGTTGCCAGCTATCTAAGCATTCATATGCCCATAGGAAATGTTGTCCATTACAAACAAAGCCAGGTGGAGCATAGGAGACTCTGGGTAAGGTCTGATTATTGATAGAAGTCCTTAGCTGGAAATGTCCTGACTGACCCTTTTAAGCCATGGGTCAGAGGAGTTGGAATAACATTCTGTAGGAGTCCATTTTTTCCTAAAGGGGTCTTTTCTAAAAACCATGCAGGGGCACCTGGGTGGCTCAGTTGATTAAATGTGGGACTCTTGATTTTGGCTCGGGTCATGAGGCCCGGGGTTCATGAGATAGAGCCCTGCATCAGTCTCTGTGCTGACAGCGCAGAGCCTGCTTGGGATTTTGTCTCCCCCTCTCTCTCTGTTCCTCCCCCATTCTCTCTTTCTCTCTCTCAAATAAACATTTAAAAAAAAACTTGCAAAGAGGCACAAATGTATCTACATTTTCATTGGGTACAGGGAGACAGATTGCAGTTTTCTGTCTGGGGAGTGAAGATGGTACAACCGGCAGAGAGGCAAAGATGGAGGGATTTAACTGAGCTAGTATATAAATCAGGAAAGGTTGAAACAAGGTGTGGGAATGCCTGGTTGCAAAAGCCTAACCCGATAGTTAACATCTATAGGCTTTTGGTTGTAATCAGCAGTGGTATTTGGGTTAGAAAGAAATTCATTCTAGGTAATACCAAGGGACTCTAACATTATGAACAGATGATTGGAGCTTCTCGTGACAGATCCAATGGTCAGAAAGGTTACCCACTTTTGCAAAGCACTGGGAAATGTGGATATAAGAGCATTTTCTTTTCCAGAGAGGGCGAAGAAAGAAGAATGAGAATAAGCAAGAGAATGAAGGTATATGTCCCTCGTCCCATCATCTTGGGAAAGCTGTTTCCTTCAGCTGCCATCTGCTTCAGTTCCTGGAAATCTTTATTTTTAGGTCACCAACTTATTTTTAGGTCACCAGTGAGTGTGCAGGTCTGGTCAGGGTTTGGTGCTTTCTTTATATGTGACCCGGGAATCCAAAAATCTGTTCCATGGAATTTGGTAGCACACGGGTTGGTTAGCAGTACTTGATAGGGATCCTTTGAGTGGGACTCTTTCTGGTCCTTCTGAGTGGCCCTGGTCCTGACTTGGCTTGTGCTGAAGTAGCCAAAGGCAAAGACACCACTTCACTTACCTCGGAGGGAGTTGGAATTACATGTCTAGCACTGTATTTGCCATATTCTCCTTTCATTATAAGAAGCACCAGGTGAGCAATGACCAAGCAGCATCATCCAAAGGAGTTTCTTGTAAGTTATCACAGGGAGCCAGGAAGTGATCTGTCCAACAGTCATGAGGAGTATTGTCTTAGAAGAGGGAAGAAGTATAGCAGGGTTAAGGTTCTTAAAGTGAAAAAATAAGTTATGTGAGGAGCTGTTAGCAAGAGGGAGAATTTCATCGGAGGTCAGATGACTGGCTGAAAGGTGTTGAGCATGATGAAATTTAGGTTGGGATGGAGGCTAATAGACTATGAGGTTTGGGAACAACAGGGTGACATGGGATAACATTAGTGTTTATTGTTTTGAGATCCTGGACAAACCTCCATCCAGAGTCATTAGAATTTAGGAAGGCTTCTGTTTTGTGGGGCACAAGGGTGGTTAGAGGGGGACTCCATGACTATTTCTTCAGTGGCCTTAACTAAAATGGCAGTGGCAGGAATGGCTCTGAGGCAAGGGAGGTAACCTC
>NW_027529201.1:68370-71341 GCF_008692635.1 Crocuta crocuta | reverse complement strand
CTATCAATGGACTCAGGTTTGGTGTTCTTTAGTAATGTATATAAAGGCTGGACCATGAGAGAAAAGTTCAAAATCCATTTCTGACACTAGGCAGGCAGCCAGCCTGCCTGAGAAAACCTTGTGATTGGCAATTGTCTTGGGGTTGGGGAAATGCAGGGTGCTATGAAGCCTACTTGGATCTAGGTGTGGCCCTTGTTCTGAAATTAGATGTCCTAAATAACGAACTTGAATTTGAACAAACTGCAATTTTTCCTTGCAGACCTTGTGTACCTTTAAGACTAAAATTTTGGACAGATGGATGCTGCCCTCCTGTGAAAAAGGTACAGATCGTTATTGTCCTTAGAACTAGCTCTAGTACCATCAGAAATGGAACAAATAAATGACCTTAAAGGTTCATTTGCTTCACCTAATTGGCTATTTTGGCTGTTGCTGTCAAATTTATTTCCCTCTTTTGAGAGACAGAAATTCCAGCATGGTATTTCTCTATGAAATCTTAGCCCAATAAATGAATGTGGTGGGGGAGTGGGGAAGAGTAAGGAGAAAAGGGTGGGTATCTCTTAGAGGGCCTAAAGGAAAGGGGATAGGTTTCAAGACAGGAACCTGTTGAGGTTTGACAACCCCTCCCATTTGAATTGTTGTAGTACTCAAGGTAGGGACTGTTTAAAGGGGCGCCTGGGTGGCTTAGTCGGTTAAGCGTCCGACTTTCGCTTAGGTCATGATCTCGCGGTTTGTGGGTTCGAGGCCCGCGTCGGGCTCTGTGCTGACTGCCAGCTCAGAGCCTGGAGCCTGTTTCAGTCTGTGACTCCCTCTCTCTCTGACCCTCCCCTGCTCACGCTGTCTCTCTCTGTCTCCTAGAAATAAATAAAACATTAAAAAAAATTAAAAAAAAAATAACAGTGGGATTGAGCACTGAGGATGCTCTGGTGTCCGTTAACGACAGAGAGAGATTCATTCCTAGTCTGCAGAGTTGTTTCTCTGAGCCGGTTAAGAGCAGGATTGGGAAAAGCCCCTGCAATTCCTTGGAGTCCTATTATTGGCATTTAGGAGGGCAGTGGAAAGGTTGGTTAAAGCACTGAAGGGACTTAAAGCTTGTAACAGTCTTTTCCAATGCTCTGGTTTTTTGCAGTAATGACAAAGATCAGGAGAGTTTTGCTTATGTTTAGGGGCCTCCATTTGTCAGAATTGTAAATTAGGGACTTCAGTGGGCTTCCTTGTAGTTGAATCATTAGAGTGTGGGTGAGCTGATTTGCTAAATTAACTAAACCTGGAGTGGACATAGTTTTCCATTCCATCTTGGTCCTTTTTAACTAGACAAGTAAGATCCTGGTTCATTCATGACCATAGAGTTAAAAGCTACCTCAGTGGATTCAACACTTAAAAGAAGACCAGAATTTTCTTTGAAAACAGTTTGGATCTGGCTGTAATAGTTATGTACAGGCTCATTGGCCTTCAGGGTACAAGCCTGAAACTTATTCCAGTTGACAGGTTTGGGGAAAGCCCTAAGAATAGACTGGTAAAGTTGTTTCGCAATTGAAAGAGTCTGACTATATAACAAGTCAGGTGGACAGTGCCCCCATTTGTAGTTCTAGAGATTGTTCAGGATTATGCTGGTTGGCAGTGTTATCTGGTGTTGGGCCTGGCCCTCACCAATGAGCACATGAACTAACTGATACAAATCTGAGAAACTGTGTTGGTAAGTTTGGATAACTATTAAATTCCTCAGCAAATCTATGAGGATCCTCAATCACTTTGGGAAAGTTTTTGACTATAGCTCATAATTCAGCTTTAGTCCAGGGAACTAAGAAATTATGGGTTTAGAATTTGGATCCTCAGAGGGTTTGACTTTATTTTTTGAGAGAGAGAGAAAGAGAGGGCACGAGCACACATGCATACTCGAGGGGGAGGGGCAGAGAGAGAGAGAGAGAGAGAGAGAGAGAGAGAGAGAATCTTAAGCAGGTTCCACGCTCATCATGGAGCCTGACTGGGGGCGCATGACCTGAGCTGAAATCGAGTCAGATGTTTAACCAGTTGAGCCAACCAGGTGCCCCTGGAGTGTTTAAGGGGCAGATTTTTTTCCTGAGTTGTTAATTTTAGCCATTCTGACTGGTGTGAGGTGGTATCGCATTGTGGTTTTGATTTGTAGCTCTCTGATGATGAGTGATGTTGAGCATCTTTTCATGTGTCTGTTTGTCATCTGGATGTCTTCTTTGGAAAAGTGTCTATTCATGTCTTCTGCCCATTTCTTCACTGGATTGTTTTTTGGGTGTTGACTTTGATAAGTTCCTTATAGATTTTGGATACTAACCCTTTATCCAATATGGGGTGAGTTAAATGGGTGATGGGCATTAAGGAGGGCACTTTTCAGGTTGAACACTGGGTGTCATATGTAAGATGAATCACTGGGTTCTACTCCTGAAGCCAAGACTATGCTGGATNATAAGATGGCTCTTGCATGTCCTTAGACCAAGAAGGGGGGGGTGTGGAGCAGGATGGCACCTGAGACCAAGAGAACAGGGGAGAGGAGAAAGGGGCCTCAGAAGCTTTTTTTGTCTTTGTTGTTTTTTGTTTTTTTGTTTTTACCTCAGTTAACTTGGAAAGAGTATTTTGTGAAGAGGTGCTTTTTGAGTCCTGAGTATATTTGGAAACCTCCAGGTACCAATTAAAATAGGCATCCCATGTAGTCTATTTTTTTAAGTTTTTTATTTTAATTCCAGTTAGCATACGGTGTTATATTAGTTTCAGGTGAACAATATAGTGATTCAACACTTCCATACCTCAGCCAGTGCTCATCCCAACAAGTGCACTCATTACCATGTAGTCTATTTAATTTTAAGTTCAGAGTTTTCTAATTTGGTCTAAGAAAAACAAGTTTGGGGGTCAGAAGTCCCCCATAACGGCCATTGAAGTTCTAAATTATTTTTGGTTATGTTTGTCCAGGTAGTTAAAAATGTACATGAGGAGGGAATTTAGT
>NW_027529201.1:63791-68360 GCF_008692635.1 Crocuta crocuta | reverse complement strand
GAATATAGTTTTGGAATTATAAAAGCAGCAACTATAAAAAACTATAAAAACTATAAAAAAACTATACAAAATTATAAAACTAAAAAAAATATAAAAACTATAAAAGAGTCCCAGAAGAAGGATCCTCTTGAGAATGTTTAGAAGATTAGGATTCCATTACTCAAACTCAGAGATGCAGAAAAACAAATGAGTATTCACCAAAAAGGATGGGGCCTTTAAATAGATTGCATGTAAAGGCAAAGAGCTCAACCAAAAGGAGAGAGCTCAAAATCCAAGAGGAGAATTACTGAACCGGAAGTAGATGGAGACTTGCAGAAGTGATGTGCACCAAGGACTCTGTGTGAATACCTCACTTGATTCTGAGAGTTGTTGTCCTTTGGGGCTTGTCTTCTTAGGATCCCACTTCTGACCACCAAGTAAATTAACTTTAAACAGAGCAAAGATCAATTTTATGTAAGTAAAACTATGAGTTAATTGGGAATAGCAGAGAAGTTGCAATTTGGGACAAGCAAGCTATAGCAAACCATAGGCAAGTCCGAAATGACCGATGAAAGTTCAGCTTTTATGAGGTTTTAGGAGGAAATCAGGGAAGATTTGGGGAAAAATAGTTTATTGGAGAAGAACAAGCATTTGAGGTTTGGGGGGGTTCTCATTGGCTGCAGGTGGTGTTTAATGTTTTGTTGCTGGGTCAGGGAGGGATCTTCCTGTTCTTAAAGACTTATTATGTGAAAAGTGTCCTCCCTTGTCAAAAATTATCTTCCTTCTTCCTGCTGGTTACGTAGGCTGCGGTGAGGTATGTACTTGAGAGCTCCCCTTTTGGGGCTTCCCATCTCAATGTTAAATGAGGTTTCTCTTATTTTCACATGGTTGAAGGCTAAAATTACTCTTTTGTGTTGTATTGACATCTTGTAAAATTGGGAGAGCCTTGAATGGACTAATCATAAGTTCCTTTTCACACTTTTCTCCCCACCCCTCATAGGATCTACTAGGCAAACAATCCTTCTTATCAAAAGGACTAGATGTATTCCTGTGTATTATCCCAGAGTAGTGGTTTCAGTTCCCTGTCAGCACAGTAATTCAGTAATTCAAACAAGCCAATCACATAACTCAGGAAGCAGGGGATACCTCACCCTCTTAATGCTACAAAGCCTGCCTTTCACAGATCCTTTTTTTTTTTTTTTTTTGAGGGGGGGGGCACAAGTGAGCAAGAGGCAGAGAGAGAGAGAGAGAGAGAGAGAGAAGCAAGGCTCGTGTTCTTACCCGAAGCCCAAAGCAGGGTTCTTGTTCTTAACTAAAGTGGGGCTCATGCTCACCAACCATGAGATCATGACCTGAGCCGAAGTCAGATGCTTAAGGACTGAGCCACCCAGGTGCCTTCTCACAGATCCTTCTGATTCGTGCTATATCAGAGTGCAACCTTCATGTGTGCTGTATGATATGCAGTGTCCTCTTTCAGACTGTGAGTATGTAACTATTGATGTTTTCTGTCTGGAGTTGGGTGATGTGTGTTTAGCCATCCCCCTCTAGGGTGGACCTCCTTCCCTCACCAAATGGGTGAAGAGGAGGTGATTAAAACAATTGTCATCACACACATGGTGATCCAGCCACAATCAAAGAGAGCGGGTGAGCTTTTACTAGCTGCTCCTTGACCAACTGTTCTGTGATACAGTGAAGGCTCCCTGGGACAGGACCACCAATTATTGGTGGGCTTGTGCTCTGGCCTGAGTGGCACTGTGTTATTTTTGTTGAATATTGCCATCTCTTCCTTCCCTAAAACACTCTCCTTAATATAAGAATTGGAGTTAATTGACTACATCTTAGTGTGAAGTGCCTTTGAGTTTGGGCTATGTGTCCAGAGAGTCTTGGAGGCTCACACCTATAAAGGTAGTAACCATGCAACATCCTAATCAGCCAGCACTTGAGTCCTTACTAGGGGTTGGGTTAATGACTTGTTAGGCAGTGACCACTGCTTCTAACCCGGTGACCATTTCTGGTTACTTCGGGCAGCCAGGCATGTGGTCATTGTGATTGTGTACCCCTGGGATGGCCCTTTGTTAGGTTTGCAGTTAGGAAGGAGATTACTACCACAGGGAGAATTAACTAAGCAGGCACCCTGGTTACCTTAATAGTTATTGTCCTGGATAGCGTAGTGAGCTTGCTTATCTCATGTACTGTTGCTTCCCTTGCTGCTGCCTGCACACTGTCCTGACACTAAAGGATATTGAAGTGCACACCCATGGTTGCCTGTGGGCCAGGAATTGATGATAAAGGGGTAAGAAACATTTAGTATTAAACTGTTCTCCCAGTGCCAAAAAGCAACCATTGCCATAGGGGAGGCCCCTAAACCCTAATGATTCTGATTCTGGATGAAGAAATTTATAAATCTGAGCAGTAGAGAGGAGCCCCCTGGAACAAAGTGTATCTAGTAACAAACAAGCAAAAAGAATGAAAGAAAAACAGAGTGCATCAAACCTGAGTACAGGTGTGTGTGATATTGTGATTTATAAGAAATAAGTATTTAATCATTCAGATGACTGAAATGTATTCCTCATATATATTTGGTCTTCGTCCATGGTTTCTCACTTACAGCTCCCCCACAAATTTGTGTCCCCAACAAATTCATATGTTGAAGGCTTAACCCTCAATGTGACTATATTTGGAGATATGGCCTTTAGGGAAGTAATCAAGGTTCAGTGAGGTCATGAGGATGGGGCCCTAATCTAATAGGACTGGGTCTTTATATGAAAAGGGAGGAGACACCAGTGAGCTCTCTCCCTGTCCACTCTCACATAAAGGAAAGACCATATGAGGACATAGAAAATAGCCATCCACCAAGGACAGGGGTCTCATCAGAAACCAATCTTGCTGGTACCTTGATATTGGACTTCTAGTCTTTAGAACTGTGAGAAAATAAATTTCTATTGTTTAAGCCACCCAACCTATGGTATTTTGTTATGACAGCCCTTGCAGACTAATACATAGGATACCAGATGTCTCTACATATGCAGTTGATTCTTGTTATTTGTGGTAGTTATGCCCTGTAAAAGTCATCATGAGCACAGAACTAGTGAATAGGAAACCATTGTTCCAGGTCGAAATACTGGGTTACATTCTTGTGAGCCTCTGGTCATATTATCATCAACTAATCAATACATAAACTTGTTTTATGTGTGTTTCTGTTTAAAGACATCTTATTCTGTGTATAGTGTTGATTCATTTAAATTGATATTTAATTGGGGCGCCTGGGTGGCTTAGTCGGTTGAGCGTCCGACTTTCGCTTAGGTCATGATCTCGCGGTTCGTGGGTTCGAGCCCCGCATCGGGCTCTGTGCTGACTGCCAGCTCAGATCCTGGAGCCTGTTTCTGAGTCTGTGTCTCCCTCTCTCTCTGACCCTTCCCTGCTCATGCTGTCTCTCTCTCTCTCCTAGAAATAAATAAAAATATTAAAAAAAATAAATTGATATTTAACATATCTTGTTGATTGATTTACATTGAACTCACTGATATCAGCACTATAATCATGCCCAAAACATGTATTTTCTCCTGAAGGCATATCACAAGCCTCTTGTGCTTAGGAACACTAGACAGGATGTCAGCACTACACATGGGGGCAAATTTAAACAGTGAAATCACTAACAAAAACCACACAAATGTGAACAACATGGCAGTAAATATACTGTTAAAAGATCACTTGTCGGGGTGCCTGGGTGGCTGTCGGATAAAGGTCCAGCTCCTGATTTCAGCTCAGGTCATGATCTTATGATTTGTGAGTTTGAGCTGTGCATCAGGCTTTGCACTGGCAGTGTGGAAACTACTTGGGATTGTCTGTCTGTCTGTCTGTCTCTGAAAATAAATAAATGAACATTTTAAAAACAAAAAAGAAAGGTCATTGTTTACAGTATGAGAGGTGAAATAAGAAGCTAGAGTGCCGCCTTGTCTAAACCTAGCTGAGAACTTGTGGGTCCAATGATTCAAATATTTTTGCCACTCTGCACATGTTTGTAAGTAACCACAGAAGTGATGAGTATTGATTTTGGGGTCACAAATACATTTTAGCAGGTAGACAAATTTGCAGATATATCTGCACATAATGAGGATCAGCTGTATTAAGGTCATAGTGTAAGGACTTCAACAGGAAACTTCTTATGCCCTTTGGAGCCCCAGATCTTATTGTTATGACCAAAACACTTATTTCAGTTCTCAGAATACACAATGCTGGGCTCTTGAAAAAGGAAGTAAATGGAACTTCTTGGGGCCTATAGGCCCCAAGAGGCTTGTGTAATTGACAGGCATAACTGGCTCCTCAAAGAACTCCTTCTTAAGTTACAAAGTGGTTACATTAAAAAAATTTTTTTTTTAAAATGGGGCGCCTGGGTGGCTTAGTCGGTTAAGCGTCCGACTNCTCTCTCTCTCTCCTAGAAATGAATAAAACATTAAAAAAAATTTAAAAACAAAGTGGTAAATAGATCTCCTCTACAGGCATTGTTACAGGCATTATTACAAACACTGATTAGCCTAAATTCATGTCCCCTGAGGACTTACTACACCAATGCCACACAGGTCTGTTAGT
>NW_027529201.1:63427-63778 GCF_008692635.1 Crocuta crocuta | reverse complement strand
GCCAGGAAGGAAGGCATCTTTTTAAAATTTCAAATATATGTATTTATTATTATTATTTTATATAATATATTGTCAAGTTAGCTAACATGCAATGTATGCAGTGTGCTCTTGGTTTTGGGGGTAGATTCCCATGTTTCATCGCTTACATACAACACCTAGTGCTCATCCCAACAAGAGGAGGGTACCTTTAAAGTTCATGTTTTTCGATGGCCATCTCACTATGTAGCCCCCTGTCTTTTTGAGCAAGTGCCTCTGCCATTTCCTAGGGAGGCACTACTACTCCCTAAAAGTCTCAGTCAACACCAAGGTTTAAACTGATATGAAGGCACTCAGGAGTAAATTATGGTACAG
>NW_027529201.1:58138-58490 GCF_008692635.1 Crocuta crocuta | reverse complement strand
ATTTCAGTTCTCAGAATACACAATGCTGGGCTCTTGAAAAAGGCAGTAAATGGAACTTCTTGGGGCCTATAGGCCCCAAGAGGCTTGTGTAATTGACAGGCATAACTGGCTCCTCAAAGAACTCCTTCTTAAGTTACAAAGTGGTTACATTAAAAAAATTTTTTTTTTAAAATGGGGCGCCTGGGTGGCTTAGTCGGTTAAGCGTCCGACTTTCGCTTAGGTCATAATCTCACAGTTTGGGGGTTCAAGCCCCGCGTTGGGCTCTGTGCTGACTGCCAGCTCAGAGCCTGGAGCCTATTTCAGAGTCTGTGACTCCCTCTCTCTCTGACCCTCCCCTGCTCACGCTGTCTCT
>NW_027529201.1:57659-58010 GCF_008692635.1 Crocuta crocuta | reverse complement strand
GCCAGGAAGGAAGGCATCTTTTTAAAATTTCAAATATATGTATTTATTATTATTATTTTATATAATATATTGTCAAGTTAGCTAACATGCAATGTATGCAGTGTGCTCTTGGTTTTGGGGGTAGATTCCCATGTTTCATCGCTTACATACAACACCTAGTGCTCATCCCAACAAGAGGAGGGTACCTTTAAAGTTCATGTTTTTCGATGGCCATCTCACTATGTAGCCCCCTGTCTTTTTGAGCAAGTGCCTCTGCCATTTCCTAGGGAGGCACTACTACTCCCTAAAAGTCTCAGTCAACACCAAGGTTTAAACTGATATGAAGGCACTCAGGAGTAAATTATGGTACAG
>NW_027529201.1:38297-57416 GCF_008692635.1 Crocuta crocuta | reverse complement strand
TCAGTTCCCTGCGAGTTGTGGAATTACTCAAGCCAATAACATTCTCCCCTGGAAACCAGAGGCACTCTGTCCTTGACACTGCAAAGCCTGCCTCCTACAGACCCTGGGTGTTCAGGGTTCCTGAGTGCAACTCTAGTGTGGCTCTCTCTGGTTTGCTGTGTCCTCCTTTCTCGGGCTGTGAATATATGTGACTGATACACTGCTGTCCTCACATTTGTCCAGTGTCAGGTGTTGTGTGTTTGGCAATCCTCACAACCATAGGAAAGAATCCTCCTTAATGGGGTGAATAGGAGGTGAACAAAATGGGTACAGAATGATGGGTGAGACACAAAACATAGACATGAAAGATACCTGTTTGAGTACAGATTTTAATTTTTTAATGTTTATGTATTTTTGAGAGAGACAGAGAGCAAGTGGGGGAGGAGCAGAGAGAGAGAGGGAGACACAGAATCTAATTAGACTCCAGGCTCTGAGCTGTCAGCACAGAGTCCAACATGGGTCTTGAACCTACAAACCGCAAGATCATGACCCAAACTGAAGTCAGATGCTTAACCAACTGAGCCACTCAGGCGCCCCGAGTACAAATTTTAGCCCACTTTCAGAGGCATGTGTGTGTATGTGGAGAGGCTGGAGGACCCTACTCAATGCTACCAGTGGAAATTTTGACTCTGCTTCATTGGAGTCCAGATGGTAATGTTGTGTCCGAATCGCGAGTTCCCAGAGACCTTCAAGGAGCCGGCACTGATGCAAATACAAAAGGGTCTTTATTACAAGCTCGAGCAGGGGCTCACCCGCCTACCGGTGTCATGGCAGTAAGGTGAAGGCAAGAACAATAGCAAAAAGGGTTTTTAAGGAGTAAGGGATGGGGGTGTTACAGTACATATAGCATCATCACATAAGCACCAATTACAATTGTACAGCACCCATGGTAACAGCTTTGACCATTCAGTATCTGTGAGGTGTTCATTACTTTTGGTGGGACCCAATCATAACTTTTGAGAATCCTTTGAAAATGACCAATTATGAGGTGAGTTCAAAGGGCCCACGTGGGGTGCAGGCAAGCGGTGAGAAATTGGCTAGTTTGTATAAAATAACTGCAGTTCCCAGCCTTGACTCAGACCATAGGAATGTTTTTTGATTAGCTGATCTGAGGGCGGTCCGAGGATGGCTTTAGCCTTGAAAATCTGAGGCTTTTCCTGGAACTGGGGCTACGTGCAGCCTGAGGTTGCTCTTAACGGAGGCCTTAATCTCAAAATGACGTTACTTAGGCTATTCAGTACAATCTACTAAAGTATATTCATGTAGCCTGAGATGGGTGGTGTACTTTTTTACTTATTCTTGGGAAACTTTGAAAGATACAGGTTTTTTTGTTTGTTTGTTTTTGTTTTTTTTTTTTTTAAATCTGGGTTTAGGTTTAGGTCTGTAAATACCTGAAGAGATGTTAAAGAGTCAGCTACTTGCATGAAGATCACATGGAAATATGTATTTCTTATGGCCCCAAGATCCTGAGCACTGGCACATGGGTAATATATGGTCAGACACAGGTAGGAACACATTACTTTAATTCAGGAATAATTCATGCAACGTATTTTGGAATATTACAAAATGAACTTTTATGATTGAAGATAATCTGTAACATGTTTTTAAATGGCAGAAATGAACATGTACCCAGCAGGAAGAAAAAATAATTGGGCAAGGTTCTGGGCAGCAGCTCAGCATCATCCACAATCGTACATACCAGAGTGTACTAGTGAACACACACACACAGACACACACAGTTTTGTAGGCACTGATGTTCCCTGACCAACATGTGGAAGATCCCAAGTGTCACAGTGATGCTCCAGGCCTATTCTCATTCACAAGCCCCTTCTGGGGGTGGCGGGGGTGGGGGGGAAGTGGCCTCACTGAAGGTCTCAGGTGCCTTGGGTGAACATCTCAGAGACCTTTGGAAAGGTCAGCTAAGTTAGGTTCTTGGGCCCAATCCCAACATCTGAGGTGGTTCCCCCCCTCCACACACACACACACACCATACTAATAAAGAATTCTTGGGACACCAGCAGGGTGCCTGAGAGTTCAACTCAATTTTGACACTACGTACCTGGAGACTGCGTCAGATCCCTCAGGCTAAGTATTCAGTCCCAGAAGACCATCCTCCCCCCACACCAGATTCCAGTCACAAGTCCAGGTTGTTACCTGTGCTTTTGACTGATTGCCTGTAAAAGAGATATTACCACAAATCTCTCCTAGGGTTTGATTCATTTGCTGCAGAGGCTCACAGAACTCAGAGAAACATTTTATGTACTAGATATAAAAGGATGTAACTCAGGAACCGCCAGATGGAAGAGATGCACAGGGCCAGGTATCAGGAAAGCATGCAAAGCTTCCATGCCCTCTGCAGACCCACCCTGTGCCCAAATCTCCACATGTTTATCAAGCCAGAAACCCTCAAACCCTGTCCTTTTGGGTTTTTATGGAGGCTTCATTGCATAAATGTGATAAACTCATTGAGCAATGGCCATTGATTCGACCACCAGTCCCTCTCCCCTCCTGGGAGGTCAGTGATGTCTGACTGGAAGTTTCAGCCCTCTAATCATTTTGTTGGTTCTCCTGGCAAACATACCCTGTCTTTAAGTGCTGTTTATGTGCTCATTCACATAACAAGAGACACCTCTGTAAGTCTTAACACTTAGGAAATGCCAAGGGTTTAGGGAGCTGTGAGCCGGAAAATAAGGAGGAAGACCAGATACATATCAGAAATCTATTTGACCAATACATATGACCAAAAAATATTTCTTAAATATCACAAGATTACACCAATTTTCTGCAGGGCTACAGTTATGTACTTATATATACTCACCCAAGACCTCTTCAGGCTTGGAAACACATGACTAGTGAGAGACATGCTAGATTCCACAATGGATGTCTTTGAGAAGACAGCCCTGAGTCCCAAGAATCTGAAATGGCTATGTTGGACAAGGGTCAAAAGGTTCTTTATGTCATATGCCTTATGCCCTAAAAACAGAGGTATCTATAAGAGTGAGGTTGACATCTATTTGGCAACAAAATGCCCAGTCCCAGCCCAGGAAGGGGAAGTGTGACTTTGAGCTGAAGAAGGTAAACGGGTAAGCACAGCTCAAGAAGGTGCTGAGGGTGGAAGATTACTTTTCTTGGGTCAATCAACCAACCTGGAGAGCTGTGTCCATGCTGATTGCAAGGTGGGCCTCTTTAGGGGGTTGAAGTAATACATTTTCCTGAGTGCTGCCACCTGCCTGCTTCCTCCACCCTCCACTTCCCTGAATGCCTGCTGCTACTCCTTTATCTTGCCTTATAACATTGACCCAGTCTTTGTGCTCTACTCTCTGGATAAAAGCTGAGGAAGAAGAAGAAGTCTGCCTCGCTGCTGTCCTTTTGGCTGACTCTCTGTGGGGAGAGAGGTGGGTGGGAGAGAGAGCGTGTACACGTAGGACTATATATGTCTGCATGTATACAGGAGAAAGCGAAGGCCCTGGAAAATTTATAGCTGGGGTGACCTCTGCTGTATGTTGTCTAAGAAACCATGTGGTATTTTCTGATAACCAGTGACTTCTCTGTTTCAGCAAAAACTACAAGTGAAATTGATTCAGGTTTTGGACAGGAGGCTCACAGGATATGATGTTCATCAGAGTCCAAAGTTTGGAGGTAAGCCACTTCTAACCACTTGAGATATGTGTGTTAAGTTGAATAGAGCTGAGACACAGCAAACCAGTCCCACCAACTAAGCTGACCAGTGACATACCTCTAGGCTCTACACTTCTGCCCCTGCAGATCCCACCTTCCTGACCTGCAGTGAAGCACTCCCAGACTGCCAGTCGTCAGGCACTTTGTTCTGACCCTGGAGTCTCCCACTTCTCTGGCTTCATGTGGAAGAGGGTTTCTCCTCTCTCTATACTCCCTTGTGAGGGTACCACTTCTGAGGCGCATTCCCTGGTGAGACTGGAGGTGTACTACCCACACAAATAGGTGTGCAGGCTAGAGGGCCCTATGCTTCTCAAGCTAGAATTTTCTGTACCATCTGTCATGATCTATGGCACACACATTTTTGAACACACATTCTTTGCACCCTGAGCACTCGCCCTACTCAGTCTGTTGAAAACTGAGCATATGATCTCCTCTCTCCAGTCTCCTTTGCCTGCCCAGGCCCCAGATGCTTGTCCCTCTGTCCCCTAAGCCTTCAACTCTCACCAAGTTTTACTGACTCTACCTCCAGAAAAACATCTTATCTCTCCTTTGATCATGGGCCCCCAAGATCAGGCCTTGAGAATCTTGCTGCTGAGTTACTTCATCAACTTCCTAACCTATGGTCTGTCTGACGTCCGTTTTGGTACCTCTAGTCCCTTCAACACACTGCAGTCAGTATGATCTTTATAAATCTAGCCTGATTACTTCAGAAACTGTTGATGACTTTATTTATTGTTGATGGCCTCTTTGGCCAAGTGTTCAAATCTCAAGAGCTTAGGGGCGCCTGGGTGGCTCAGTCGGTTAAGCATCCGACTTCAGGTCAGGTCATGATCTCACAGTTTGTGGGTTCGAGCCCCACATCAGGCTCTGTGCTGATGGCTCAGCCTGTTTCAGATTCTGTGTCTCCCTCTCTCTCTGCCCCTTCCCCACTCATTCTCTGTCTCTCAAAACTGAATAAATGCTAAAAAAATTTTAAAAAAAAAAAAGAGCTTAGATGAGAAATCACAAGGAAACTGAAGCACAAACTCATTGGGAAACCAATGAGTCAGTTTCTTTATTTCCTCCTAGCCATCACCTTGGGAAGGGCAAGTAGCCTGGATCACACAGCTTTAAGGGACAGAAAACCTATCCTGAATCCACAGAATAGGAATAATGTTCTCTGACTCAGGGGACATCCAGGAAACCCAAGCCAATGACTGACAAAAGAAAGGGTGCATTAAATAGAGGTTCTGTTGGAGGTTGATCTAGATGCCAATTCTAAAGGATTAATGAATGCTAAGGGTTTGCATTTGTGTGAACAAATAGAATTCTTTTGTTTTTTAAAGTTTTAATGTTTATTTATATTTGAGAGAGACAGTGTATGAGCGGGTTAGGGGCAGAGAGAGAGGGAGATACAGAATCCAAAGCAGGCTCCAGGCTCTGAGCTGTCAGCACAGAGCCTGATGCAGGGCTTGAGCCCACAAACCATGAGATCATGACCTGAGCCAAAGTCGGATGCTTAATGACTGAGCTACCCAGGCACCCTTAATAGAGTTCTTTTGAATATTTATTGCCTCAACCCTAAAGAACACAGAGCTGTGAGGATTTGGCACAGGAAGGTAGACTAGTAGGGTTACTATGTTTGGCATGGGAGCCACCTTGAAAACCAAAGCCATTGCCCTAGGCCCTGATCTTTGGAGATGGGTCACTTGATTTCCCTTTGCTCCACTGGTCCCTGCAGAGTGTGAGGGGATAAGGTGTGGTGCACAGGTTCCAAGGTGAGTGTGCACCTGAGAACTGGGAAGCAGAGTAGAGAGGGCAGAGGGCAGGCTCTTTCAACAACTTTACCTGTAAGGACAGCAGTGCCTCATCTAGGTGGATTCCTTGGGGAAGAGGCCAAAACTTTTGAGGGAGAGAGGGCTTGGTATATGGGAATTCAGGTGTTAGAGAAGAGCCAACTCCTTTTTATATGGCACCAACATTTGGATCTGTGGGCCAGACATTGGTGGATGTCAAGGGAGAGCAGCTACCTCATTTCTTTCTTTCCTTGTTCTCTTACATCTTAGCAAAGGCTAACCAATGAGTATTTAGATACCAAGCAGGTTCTTCCTCTGTTTTAAGGCAAGGTAGCTATAACTTGGTAGGCATCTAGGGCCAGGGTGAGAGAGGCAAGTAAGGGCCGACCTCTGGGAATTGTCAGGTGTGGATAGTCTGCATTGTCTCTGAGGCACCTCACCACCTCCTTTCAAACAGACTCTCATCTGTTTACAACCTGATGCCTAAGTGGCAGTAGGGGTTGGGGGTGGGCGGTGCATTAACTTAAGCTTTGTAGGCATTCAGATCTGCGGCATGGGGTTGGTCTTTGGATTGATTTGGTCAAACAGGAAATAAATGAAGGGGGAACTGCAAGAACAACTCAGGACCTTATTTCGACAGAAGAGGTCACTGCAGGCTCTAAGTCTGTGGCTGTGCATGTGTTCCTAGGGAGTTCGGAGGCCCGTAGATGGGGCGGCTGCAGTCTGAATGGAGTGGGTGGCAGGGATGGAGGAAGCAGAGAACAAAGCAAAACACCATGGTGCAAGATGTTCCTCATAGGCGATAGCCTCCCCTGCCTGGTCAGCAACCATAGCCTACTCTGCCTGGTCAGCAACTGTAGTGTACTCTAGAGAGGAAGGTCAGCCCCAGGGAGCAGAAGAGGAAGGCGAGCACCTGCCAGTGCGCTGTAAGTAGGTGATAGCCTCCCCTGCCTGGTCAGCAACCGTAGCATATTCTAGAGAGGAGGCTTAGCCCAGGGGAGCAGGAGAAGAGGAAGGCAAGCACCTGCTGTGGGCTATAAGTAACAAGGAGGCAAGGTTAAAATAGCTGAGGGGAATGTTTCACTGGGGGAAAAGACAGCGGCCTGGGTAGAGATTTACAACTTGATCCTGGAAGAGAGTGAAACTCTCAGGATCAAAGAGTGAACATGCTAGATTACATTTTGAATCGCACATAATCAGAGGAGGAAAGATGCAGCAGGAGAATGAAGGCTGATGCTGGACAGAGAGGGATGAAGGTAAAGAAGAATACTGAGAATAAGAAGGAAAACACTGCCCAGAAATAAGTAGTAGATGTATCAACAGCACTTAAAACCCATTCAAACCAGCTTCAAAGGCAGGTTGAGCCCAAGCCTGTCCCCATGTCTGTCAGGTCATCAGTGGCAAGCAGGATCCAGGCAGTGGCACCTACCCCATGAGAGTCACCTGCCCTTACAAGCCTGGCTTCAAGGAAATTAGTCAAAGGGCTACAGAGTTTAGAGACCCCTACATCTCCCTATGCGGCCTCCCAATAGACTCAGAGTCAAATCTCTATGTCTAAGCTGCAGTAGAGTTTCAGGGATTAATCCATTTTTTCCTCCTCCTACATAAGTTCACAAGCAGAGGCCTTAGTGATGTGTCCTGTTTAGGTTTAAATAGGAGCTTTATTACTTCCTTGAGAGGGAGGGGCAGTGAGAAGAAGAGGAGGAGCAGTAGCCAGGGAAAACTAGCAAAGCTGCTTCCCTCTGAGCAAGAGACTAGGAGCCACAGTGTTGTGAAAATCAGCTCCCTGAGGGCTTCAACCCAGCCCAGCACCTGCATGACATAGGCTGCGCCATATTGTGATGTGAAGGAATGAGTGAGACATTTTTATCACTCCTTCCTTCATCTAGAACTGTGATAGATATTAAGGAACAAAAGTTGGAGCAGTGGTTACTGCTGCCACTTTTCTTGCCTTCCAGAGCTCATCAGGGAGGACTGTGCTGGGATATGGGGCTGAGGCCATCACTCCAAAGGTGGGTTTTAGGCATCTTATCTGGAAGCTTCTTTTCTTAGTTCTGGCTACTATAACAAATACTATAGGCTGAGTGGCAACCACAAGATATTTCTTTCTTGCACTTCTGGAGTTTGAGAAGTCCAAGATCAAGGTGCTGGCTAATTTGGTTTCTAGTTAGAGCTTTCACCCTTTTCTTGCAGAAGACAACTGCCTTCTTGCTGTGTGCTCACATGGTAGAAGAGTGAGAGTTCTCATGTTTCTTTTTCTTATTATAAGGGCACTAATCTTATGGGGAGCTCACCCTCATGGCTTCATTTAAGCCCAATTATCTCCCAAAGGCCCCACCTCCAAATGCCATCTTATTGGTGGTTAGGCCTTCAACATACGAGTTTTGGAGGGAAAACCAATACAGAGCCAATAACACTTCTCTTTCAATGATCCTTTTAGAGACGTGGGGATACTTTAGCTATGTTTTCATACTGACCATTGCTAGAACGTAAGATGGCCCTTCTAGGCAGATAAAGTAGAAAAATGTTTTCCTTCCTCTGGGCTGCAGCTCTGTGCCAGGGCACATGTCTTGGTGAGGGGACTGTGGACTGCTCTTTCGGCTGGGAGCCCATGAACAAGGCTTTGTGCTTGCCTTTTAGGGTCCCCAGGATTCCATCAGGAGGGATAGAATTGCCTGAATGGTCTAGAATGAGAAGTATGACCCTGGGATTGGTGGGGGGCCCAGGCTACCTGGCCCTGTTCAGGGTTGTTAACTACATAATAGCACTTTCATCCTCCAAAGACATGTGGGAGGCATGAAAGGCTGTAATAGAAATCTACATCTATAGATACCCCTGTCACTACACAGCACTTTGCCAGGGCTTGTTCACAATAGCCCTGAATGCTGGCATCTGAGCTGCACCTTAACTCAGAAGCCCATTAATTCTCCATTGTCATTCAGACCATTATTTCCAGTAGCACTTTGATTTCTGAAGCACTGGGCTTGGAGTAACACATTTCTCCCTTTGCCACGCAGCTTCTGGGCAGTCAGCCTGCAGTGTAGCCAACAGGCTGAATCACAATGGACATGCATATTTCCATAGCAGCAGTGTGATGTAATACATAGAGGATAATGTGGCTTTGCTGTAGAGCTAGTTGTAGGCAGCTCTGAGCCAATAGAAAATAAAAATTTATTCGTGTGCAGCACCTTACAGTTCAGTGTATACTTTTAAATCCATAATCATATTTGAGTCCTACCATTGGAAATAGGGACCTGAAAAAAAGGCCCAAGAGGAAGAAGCCACATCCCCTAAACACATTCCCTCACACACATTACTATGTGTACACTCACATGGTATGCTCATATACATTCATACCCACGTGCTCACACATTCATTCATTCACACAAATATACTCACACCTTCACTCACTCACATGAACATGTTCGCAAATATACTAAAAAATGCAGATGTATCAGATACCTTCTCTCACACACTAATAAATGCACTCTATTCAAACATACTCAAACATTTACTCTATGCAAACATACTTAAACATTTACTCATAGGTCACATGAGCATACCCACAAATTCACACACACAGGGACACAAAAATAGAAACGCAAATGCTTCCAGTGACACAGACCTCTACATATACACATTAATACTCTCATAACGAGGAATATGCTCTTAGAGACATTCATACACAAACATGCTCACATCTATCACAAAGCACAAACCGTTACTCAAGAAGAAAATGTACTCACATGTGCTTATGTTCAGATGCTAACATTTCACTCATACAAGTACACTCACATTAACTACTTTACAGCAGCGCATCTGATACACTTTCACTTGCTCATATACATATGCTAACATCCATGTACGTGGCCACA
This sequence comes from Crocuta crocuta, assembly GCF_008692635.1. Taxonomy (NCBI): domain Eukaryota; kingdom Metazoa; phylum Chordata; class Mammalia; order Carnivora; family Hyaenidae; genus Crocuta; species Crocuta crocuta. Next base: position 48,049 of record NW_027529201.1, on the reverse strand, counting down.
AATTCAAGCCTACGCTTGGACACACACAAACACATCATCACTCAAGTATCATGACACTAACCCCCTCTCATGTGTTCAAGTTTGTATATTTACGCTTACATATCCCTGCTCATATATATGTACACACTCACACATTCACTCACACAGATATACTCATACCTCCTTCAAATGAGTGTTATCACACATGCACTCACACACAAAACACACTCAGAAGATTTCTGTACATACACACACATTCACTTACACATACAAATTATCATTGACACAAGGAGGAACATTCTCATACAGTCACTTGCACATGAATGTAGTCACACTCAACGAGAAGCTCACCAATTCAAACACATAAATACACTTATATTCACTGACACATATATACATGCTTTTACACAAATATAGTCATATGTTCATAAGATCATACCCCCAAATCCGCCTACATACTCACTACACACAAACATGCTAATGTGTGTGTTTACACTCACAAACTCACTCATACAAATGAGCACACACAAATACTCAAACACAAGTTTATACACCATAAAACACTCTCACCTATGAATCGGTTCACACATACACTGTCACATTTATGCTCACGTATATACAAATGCTCAAACATTCAGTCATAAGGAAAGCTCACTAATTGGCTCACACAAGCATGATAAACATTTCAAATACCTACACATGCGAAGACTGTTGGATTGCAACCTCAGGAGTTTTCTGGGTGAAATTTGAAATCAGCCATTGTCCATGGAGGGCAAAGGCAGACCAGAGGGAGACCACTCCAGATTGGTATATGGCAATTTTAATAAGCAAGGGAACTTAACATGCAAGGCTTATCTTCGGTGGTCACAGAGGAGTAGTTCTCCACACCTGCCTGCCACAGTTTTAAAAGTTTGTATGGAGGCCTTAATGGGGTTCAGTTACATATCCAGTCCAGATGGTCTCAATAACACATAACCCTTTTAAGGCTGTATCCTTGAAATGGCTCCTGGTGGGTAACAGTGGGCAGCATGTACATTCCAAGGACAGGGGACGGGATAAGGAGCCTCTGATTATACAGGTCCAGCTTGTAGGTAACATGCTTTAATGTTTGATAATCTCCTTCAATACTCTGTCCTTCAAGACTGGCTCTTAGAATCTTAATATGCCCCCTTCTTTTACATTGTGCCCTGAGTGGTGAGCAAGGGATTTTCTTAGTATGGAGGTGGCTCATTTGGTGCCTCTCTGGCTTCACTGCAGGCAGATGCTGCAGCAATAATCAAAACATGTAGAAGAGAAAAGACTGATTAAGATAATGATTCCCAATAAGTAATAGTTTTTCCCATCAAGAGTTCCATGCTCCAAATCACTGATTTATTAAGTCCCTGAGGCTGGGGGTTGGATCACTCAAGGCTTTCACTTGTGGCCTTATGTGATTTAACAAAGATGATAAGTTAGTAGATTCATTGAGTATGAACATATAGCATTTTGACTGGGTAATGGTACATGTTTACCCTTATGAGGCAGTAGTAATGCCTAAGGCCATGCCAAGGAGCTAGAATGGGGTAACTGCCTATATACCCAACACTTGGATTGATTCCTTTGCTGGGCCCCCTGCAGAAAGGTCTTTCCATCAGAGCCTATCCTGTGACTATAGGATGCTGGAGCAGCAGAAGTCTAAGGTTGAAAAGACATATTTTGTAGGAACTTGTGTGGAAAGGTCTTCCTTTCTTTGAGAATTACACTTGTGGACTGATCATAAGATGTTAATGTAACCACAGCATTAGGAATTTTATCTGGTTGGATATATCGTACATGAGCACCATACATGTTGGCCAGAGAAGTCAGCATTGTCAGGCATGGGGAAATGGACTAGGGTGGAATACATCAGACGAGGACTCCCACCTTTCCCCCACTTTCAGTTGTGCATGTTCCATTCCAGGTATAGTGTGTTCCTATAGGTCTGGCTTACAGCAACACAGTAGGATCTCTGTGGACATTGAGTAGTTCGCTCTCACTGAGGGTTGCAAAATAAATCACCTATTTCAGTGGAACACCCCATTGCAAATTCCAGTATGTAATACCTTTCCTAAGTGTGATGGGTCTTGGTATTCTCAGCAGCGTAGCACGTAGACCTGTGGTGAAAGTTGGAGCAATAACTGTTTTCTGCAGCTTGCTTACCTTTATGGTATTGAGTGTCTTGGTAGGAGTCTCCATTCTGGCATATGGGGCAATCAACCTTACCGGGTGATCATTAAAATGTATGAAGGCCTGGGATAGTACTTTAGTCATCCCAGTCAAGATGGTCTTATCTGTTAGTAACTTAATCTGCTGCTTATAAAATTCCATTTTTCCTTTCTGTCAACCCTGATGCTTGCAGGTTATAGGGGAGACGGAACCTCCATTCATGTTTGTTTCTCCAGTGTTACACATCATGACTTTTGAAATGTGACCCCCGATCGTTGTCTATTCAATGAGGATATCTATATATGTTACCTTTTCTAATCCTCTAATGGTGATAGCCTGATTTGCATGATTTTAGGGTGGAGCTTGGGGTAGACCAGATGAAGTGTCCACACAAACTAAGGCATACTTAGGACCTTCACTCAGAGGAAAGAGCTAAATATAATCAATCTGTCAATCGCTCACTGGTTAGGAACTCTAGTGAATGCCCCCCCGACACCTTTGGCAGTTGCTTTGGGCATTGTTCGGAACACATAGGACATGCTGTTACTGCATTAACCAAGTCACTGTATTTGAAGGGCAGTCTAGCATTCCCTGACAATATACCATCTCACTCGGGCACGATGGTGACCACTCTATGCACTCAATCTTTTGTGTCTACTGAAGGGTAGGTTACTAGAGTTCATATGCAGGCTATAGCATTAGATTCCTGATTGTCAGGGGCTGTTAGCACTTTATGAGCTGGAACATGGAGAACAGTAAGGACTGCCTCAGGTTCTTGCAGGCAAATCCAAATATCTTTCCACATACCCTGACGATACAAAGGCTTATTTATGATCATCTACCCCTTGGCTTCCCATTGTTCACGCCATAGGGTTAATCACTATAGAACAGTTCCACTGTCAGAGTAAAGGGTTAACAGCCAGAACTCATGAGAGATCACTAGTCAGACTGCTTTGAGTTCAGTTACCTGGCTGTGGTTCATTCCTGTTTCCATCCAGATGGTGTCAGTGTTGAGCTGAATAGTGACTGTAGTCTGTGAGGATGGGTTGCCTTGATTTAAGACTAGACCCATCTGTATCTCAGGTGTCAGTGGGAATTTTCCTCATTCTGTCTCTGCAGACCTCAGGGGGTGCCACAGGAATAGAGGGGGGCATTGGAGAATTTACATATTCTATAGAGTCTAGTAGCATTCATGTTTCTAGAGACAGTGAACTGGTGGACAGGGTGGTCCTCTGATGCAAATAGGCATGCTACTTAGTCAGAGTGGGAGTTTGAGCCGTGGTAGAGGTAGAGGTTGATGGAATATATTCTCAATCTACCCCTTGATAGGAAGGGAGTTTCCTGTCACAATATGCTGTTCATTAAAACTATCTGGTCATATCTGATTCTATGTGCATTCTCAAATATGGTATTCCAGTCAAAGCCTTAGTAACATAAACAATGTTTCTAAGTGTGTCCAGTTAGGAGAACAGATTCTTGTCCCAGGCTATGAGTCTGGAATTCTCTTTTGTCCAGCAGGGGAGTGGATCCAGAATTGAACATGATAGAGACTAATGTCTGGGAGGAGACGAGAGCCCTGAACAGGGGTTTCATCTCTGTATTTAGTGAATGCTCAAGATCTTACACACGTGGTGAATGTGAAGAAAATCAGTAATTATTAACTTGCGTGTGTAAGAAGCAAAGGGTCTGGGGGGGAGGGCAAGTGGAGTTTGTGATTAAAGCATATTGGTGCCAGAGGGTAAGTAGTTACTTGCAGGTGATATAAAAAGTTATTCATGATCCCATTATAATACTTCACTAACCTTGGGAGCTTTTGCCCTGTGGCAGCGGCTTTCAGCCCTAAGCTCTTTTCTACTTAATGACTAACCTTATGCATTTTGCCTTCTGCTAGTGGCTTTCTGCCCTAAGCTTCTTTAACTCATTTAAGTATAAGGAAGTCTTGAACCTGTTTCCCCACAGATTCTTAGTGAACTTATGCAAATAAGCATATTGTCATGAAAGTAAGAATACTTACTAAGAGTTTCCAAATTCTAGACGAATCAGGTAGGGAGAATAGATAAATGCTTCATCTTTCTTCACAAAGCTATATGTTAGCAAATTTTTTATAGCTTAAGAGAAAAAAGTTTTTCTTAAATCTGGAAAAACAGAACATAAAAGTGATGAGGGAGCATAAGGCAGTCTGAGGGCAAAGTACAAGGTAGCATACACACATTCCCCCAGGTGGGATATGTGTGATTCCTTAGGGACTCCTGGCTGCCCAAGAACAAAGGAATGAAAAGAAAACAAATGGTTAACTGATAGAGATCACAGTCATACAGGACATGGGTCTCCATCAGATTACAAATATCTTAGTAAATTACAAGAAAAAGGCAATATATTCAATAGCCTAATCTCCAGAAACCTGTAGGCTCAGTTTCCTTGAGCCCTGCATCACCACTCCATAGTGATATGGGGAACAAAAGCAAGAAGGAAATGTCTGGTGTAATTAAATTTCCTTACAACCTGTAGCCCATTGACAAATACTTGAGGCTGGCAGAGTAGAAATTTCTCCAGGAACTCCCTACTGTCTTAATGTTAATGCTTTGCTAGAAGGAAGAACAACCATAGCTTGATAATAGCTAGGCCCCTAGCGTCCTGTGAATCTTCTTTAGCATATGAAAATCTCTTTGAAAACTTCCCCTTGACTTTCCTTCCTCCAACTCCATTGTATATAACCAACCAGTCACTCTTCACAACCCCAGTGCAGCTCTTTCTGCTGAANTTCATTACTTTTTTAAAAAAAATTTTAACATTTATTTATTTTTGAGAGAGACAGCACGAGTTGGGGAGGAGCAGAGAAAGAGAGGGACACACAGAATTGGAAGCAGGCTTCAGTTTCTGAGCTGTCAGCACAGAGCCCAATGTGGGATTTGAACCCACAGACTGTGAGACCATGCCTTGAGCTCAAGTTGGACACTTAACCAACTGAGCCACCCAGGCACCCCTCAGGTAACTCATTCTTGTTGCTCTCCTGTTAGCAGTTTAATGAATTCATGTTTTTTATATAGAATTCTATAAATTCTTATTCAGTTTAGTGGTATGATCTTAGTTACCACAAACCTGTACTTGTCATTTTTTTGCATGAATCTAGTCTCTGAAGGTGAAGCACTTTTGCAGGACTGCTTTTGCAAAACCATCAGAGTAAAACAATTGTCTATAAATTGATGGTGTTTTGCGGTGATGGTGGTATGGTTTGGAGCTGATGGCCAAAAATAATTCTTGAACACTTCTTTGGTACAAAGAGGTGATTTTATTAAAACATAGGGAAAGGACCCATGGGCAGAAAGAGCCACACTGGGGTTGTGAAGAGTGACTGGATATATTCTATGGGGCTGGGGGAAGGTAAAATCAAAAGGGAGGTTTTCAAAGAGATTTTCATATGCTAAAGACTCACAGATTACTGGAGGTCTAGCTATTGCCAAACAAAGGTTTTTCCCTCTAGCAAAGCATTAACATTAAGATAGTAGGGGGTTCCTGGAGAAATGTTTTACTCTGCCAGCCTTAAGTATTTGTCAATGGGCTGCAGGTTATAAGGAAATTTAATTTTATCTGCCATCTCCTTCTGCATTTGTTTCCCACATCATTCCTCCCTGAACAATTTTGACCCTTAAATCTCTAAGATTCCTGAGGGTGGAAGTAACGTTTTCCTCCTGAATAGGTGTATAGAAATATCCCTATCTGTGGGTCAACCTTGGACAATTGGGATATTTATGTATAGGAATTACTAAAGGCAGAGGCAGCCAATCCAGGGTAGACAACATAGATGAACTTCCTTGAGTAGAAAGGATCATCTGTCAGCTAGNATCTAGAGTGAATAACATAAGAGAGTCTCCTTGAGTAGAAAGGATCATCTGTTGGCTTGAAGTTGTGGCAGTGAAGGAGTCTTGGCATCAGGCAGGGAGACACTGAAAAAGACAACTTGATAAGGATATTATTATGAAAAAGAGAAGCCTAAAAAAAACTTTGGTAATTTTCCTCCAGTCCATTACCGTCATTTGAAGAGAAATTTGAGGTCTTCCACTGGTTCACAGGAATAAGAAGTCATGCCAGCTCGCATACTAGATTCCTGTGAGGAAAGCACAGGTTAAATTCCTGAATATGTGAGTCCATGAGGAATGCCCCTCTTCACTGCAGTGGGAGTACATAATGTGGCCTGATAGGAGCCCTTCCATTTTGGAGTTAAATCCCCCGCTGTATTAGACTTCCAATCCTTTGAATAAACCAGGTCTCCTGCATTTATAAGGGGTGGGTTGCTAGTAACAGTCAGATCAGGTTTAGAGAGGATACAGTTCTCATATTCATTTAGAGATCTATGAATTAACCCAGTCTCAAGTGAATAATTTAACAGAACATTATAGTCTGTCTATTAATAGGTCCACAGTGAGAAAAGGCATTTTATATACAATTGCTGGGGGAGTCCATCCCATTTTCCAGTTACTCAAATAATTATATGTCCCTGGGTTCCTGTTATCCCCACAGAATAACAAGCAAGAAGATTTTCCATACCTGTGCTATTGTGACCATTTGTTTGAAGTTTACCTCAAGTTGTCTTGTTTAGACAGACAGCAAGCATTTAAAGAGAATCATAACTAGAATTTAACACCCATAAAGGTGCATTATTGAAACATAACTTTTCTCTCTAGTGACCCTCATTTTCAGAGATAGAAAAATCAAGACTAATTCATTTGTAAAACAAGTCCAGTTTTAATAACTTGGCCTATTTACATAAGTTCAGCAAGAATAGCCAATGATCATATATATCTTTTAAAATTTGCTTTGCTGGAACTTTTCATAAGGAATCTGGACTGAACATTTAGTAGTCTCTCCAGGCCAGAAGCCAAGCCAAGTACTTGCCATCAGACATGCCTGCAATACCTGCAGGTTTGGGCGAATTCCTCTTCATGAGGTCCCCAAGATATCTTGAGGCTCCTGTACCTGCCAGGAAATGACATTCTTTATTCACCTGGTAAGGCTGCTGGGAAATCTGTAAGCAAAGTATCAGGCCAACATTTCCAAGAGGCTTTATGGCTCCATGCTTCCTAAACTCAGTCTTAGTTCCTTAAGGCTGTATGATCATATCTGAGTCTGTGCATGTCTCTCAAATATGACATTCCAGTCAAAGCCTTGGTAAGATAACCAGGATTTCCAATGGTATCTTGTTACAAGGAGATGATTCTCGTTAAATTTATGCAAATAACCATAATTGCCATGTAAGAAAGAACACTCCTGGAGAGTTTGTGAATTTCAAAGGGTTCAGGTACAGAGAAAAGTTAAAGGCTTTAATTTGTTCACAGAGGAATACTTTATCCTACTACTTTATATCATGGATATCTTGAGAAAGTTTCTTTAATCTGGAAGAGCAAACATTAGAGAACCAGCAATGTTTTAAAACATTCAAAACTTTTGTTCTAAGAGTTGCAAAAATGAGGTGCCTGGGTGGTTCAGTTTGTTAAGCGTCCAACTTCGGCTCAGGTCATTATCTCAGTTGTGAGTTCGAGCCCCACGTTGGGCTCTGTGCTGACAGCTTGGGGCCTGGATCCTGCTTCCAGTTCTGTGTCTCCTTCCCTCTCTGACCCTCCCCTGCTCACACTCTGTCTCTCCCTCTCTCAAAAATAAATAAACATTAAAAAATTTTTAAAAAGAGTTACCGAACTAGGACAAAAAGATTAAAAAATGGACATGATTAAAGATCTGATGAGAGTTCCTTATAACGCAATTGGCAAGAAAATTCAGTTATTTCTATGGCATATAACAAATAATTAGAATGTTAATTCATGACCTTATACCAGAACATTTTAAAACTTTAGGAATTGCATATAATCTCTAGAATAGCTATAGCATTTGCCCAAATGTAACCTAAGGCTTCTTATTTGTTTGACAGTATGTCCAGAGTAATTTAACATACCAAATAAGCCTAAAGGTGAAAAGGACTTCATTTACTATTTAAATCTTAAAGAAGTTTGGTAAAAAACTTCAGGAAGTTATAAAGCACAAAGCATGCTTACCATCAGACCCCAAATATCCTTAGTTTCTCTGTAATGAGAAGTCAAAGGCAGATAAACCTTAAGCTTAGTAATCAATGCTTTAACATTTTCTCCTGTTTGGAAAAGACCTAGATGTCCAGTGAATTCAATCACAATTATCATGCAAGCAAAACTTTAAAGATTCAAAACCAAAGACTTTGAAAGCTAACTTAACAATTATCCATGAAATCTGTGAGACAGAATTAACCATCATTTAAAATCATCTTTTTGCTAACAAATTGCAATAGGGACAACATGAGCTTCTTTGACCTTTAGTAAACTTAGAATAAGTTCTATATTTAATGCTGATAGATCTATTTTAATTAAACCAAGAAATTCAAATTCGTTTAAACAACGAATATGTCCCACCTGAGTCCACTTAAAGGACAACCTGTCCCCCATTATCAGTTTTTACCAGAGACATTAGTGGGGGAATCTGAAGTGGGTAGTCCCAAGGTGGGAGATGCTCATTGTTCCTAGACCTGAGGGTGGAAGAAGGAGCCAATAGTGCCTGAGGCACTGAGGATGGTATAGAAACCAGTTATGCAGGTTGTACCCAAGGTAATGCAGAAACAAGACAAGGAGGGGAAAGCAGAAGAGGTGAGGTGCCAGCAGAAGACAGAGAAGGAAGATTCCTGGTTCTAAACCTTGTCAGCTCAGAGCAGCAGACACTGTATTTTTTCCCCACTAAGTGGAAATATGCAGGTCACGTCAGGTGAGAGAAGACAGGGAATTTCCCCAAAACAAAGGGAGTTTCAGCAGATACTCTGCCTGAGAATATTCCTTAAAGTCCATGTCCTGGGGTAGACTAACCAGGGTTGGCTCCAATTATAGCCATTAACCTGGGAAATGAATGAGGGAGAAGCCCCCACTATTAGGAACAGTGAGCGAATCAGTGTCCCCTTTGTCAGGGATGGCCTGTGTTTCCTAGCAATTTGCGTTTATTTGGAAGAAGCCTGTTTACATAATAAGAGGGCCCTAGGTCTGGGTCCTGATTTAGAGCCACGAAGGCCTGGACCTAGGGTACCTTTGTCTATTTGCCCTGTTTCCTGCAGAAGAAATCTGTTAGACCTTATTGAGGCCATGCAATGATAAAGAAGATTAGTCCTTTCCCAAATTTTGCAATATGACTTGTTTCCAGTGGGTTAAAAAGGCATCCCAAGGGAGAGTCCTTAGGGACCGAAGGAAGCTCCCATGCTCCTCCTAGAAAAGTAGAGAAGGTCCATTACCACAAAAATCTCGCTCCCCCTGACTCCTGGGTGGTCTCCCACATGCAGGATATATCAGAGGTTCCTGAGGTGTCAAGTGACCAGAGTTGTCCCTGGAACAAAATCCTTATTATGATCACTGCTGCTGTTAGAGGCCCCTGTAGGAGGGAGGCTGGCCTTCCCCCTGCTTCCCCATTGCATTCTAGACTACAAATGGGTACTGGTGGATGGACAGTTTGCCTTGCTGAGAAGGCCATGTTGTGCCTTGGCAATCATGTTGTGTCACACTGTGGCTTGCCTTTCAGAGAAGGCCATCAGG
>NW_027529201.1:3641-38289 GCF_008692635.1 Crocuta crocuta | reverse complement strand
TTTTTAACCCATGGAAAACACTGGAAAAGTTTTACAAAATTACCCAATTCTGTAGTTGAGGACAATGATGGAAAACAGTAAAGCTAGTAAGTGACATTCTAACACATGTAGTCCTTACAAACTGACTTCCCAAGAAAACAATCCCTGGTTGGGTTTTAATTCAATTGGGTACTGGTTTTGGCTGGCTCCCAATGGAGGTCTCATGGCCAGAAGTGGCTAAACCAGGGATGTGGAAGGGATCACATTAGACCAATGAAGAGGAAGCCACACACGAGTTTGTCAGCTGTCCTGGTGACTTAAGTGGCTGCCTCATGCGTGCCCAAGACAGACAACTTTGTATAAGGACAAAAATAAAGAGAGAGCATCAAGTTTCTGGGTGTTATTGCCATTCCGTCCAGACTACTAACTTCCTGCCATAAGGCAGGCTTTCTTCCCCGCATAGAGTAGCCACAGGCTAGAGGATTGCAGCCTGAGCAATCAACATGAAAGTGTTCCAATAAGACCTTACTTCTCAAAAAGCCCCTGAAATGAGAGTAAAGGAAGAAAAGAGAAACTACTCACCAATTTTGTACCAGTTCAGAGTCCAGATGAAAAGACTCATCGCCCTTCATTCAGGTGCCAAATAATGAAGTTTTGGGGTGAAGGTGAGATGGTTTAGAGCTGACGGCCCAGAAAGAATTCTTGAAGACATCTTTGGTGTAAAAAGGCAATTTTATTAAAGCATGGGGACAGGACCTGTGGGCAGAAAGAGCTGCACTGGGATTGTGAAGAGTGGCTTGTTTTATATACTATTGGGCTAGGGAATGTAAAGTCAAAAGGGAAGTTTCCAAAGAGATTTTTATATGCTAAAGACTCATGGATTACTGAAGGCCTACTTATTGTCAAGTTAAGGTGCTTTTTTCTTCTAGCAAAGCAGTAAACAATAAGACTGTAGGGAGTTCCTGGAGAAATGTTCTACTCTGCCAGCCTCAAGTATTTGTCAATGGGCTGCAAGTTATGAGGAAATTTAATTTTATCTGCCATTTCCTTCCGCCTTTGTTTCCCACATCATAAATAACCAAACATTTAAAAGAGGCCATGGTTAAAGATTTGATGAGAGTTCATTATAATGCAACTGGCAGGGGAATTTGATTATTTTTGTGATATAAACATATGGACAGACACAGAGACCCCATAACTTTTGTTTCACAACTTTAGCCATGAATCAGGTACAGTACAAAACTTAATATTCTATGAATAAGAGCTGAATCCAAATTGTATGTCTGGTAGATGGAACAAGTTAAGGTTACCCATTTATGTGGCTAAAGCTTTTTACCAATATTTGAGAAGATTTTAAGGTTTGTATTTGCCCTTAAGTGATGTTATGGAGACTCTGGTCTAGATTTTGGGTAAGGGAGCTTCTTTAACAGCCTGGATTTTAAAAAGCTTCTTTCTCCCTTTTTTTCCTTCAGTCTCAGACAACTGTGTGCTGTGTTTTAGGCATTTCCTGAGATGTTTGCATTTCACACATGTGGTAAAATTGACAACTGCAAAGATCAGAGAAAGAATAAAAGTTTTTCTCCTAGGATACTTGGGGTATATTTTCTCTATAATTGAAAGTCTATGGTAATTAATATTTAAAATTTTGCTTTGTGTTAGAGGTCAGACAGCATAGAGTGCTTTGTCCCTCATTGTCAATCACCACATTTTCCCCTTGTTCTCTTCACTTTTCCAAAGATTCCACCTATTGGCATCTCAATCAGGTTTTGTCACAAGTGCTTGGACCGTAATCCAAGTTACTCTGTACCCTCCTAGCTTTGTAGAACAGCATGCTGAGGTCTTAAACTCTTCTGCTCTCCTACCTTTTCTGCAAGACCCGAAGCTAGCAGAGTCATGGACACCCACACGTTCATCTCTAACCTCAGCTCTTCTTCTAACTTTCTTTTTATATTAACAAATTTTTTAATGTTTATTTATTTTTGAGACAGACAGAGACAAAGCGTGAGAAGAGGAGGGGCAGAGAGAGAGAGGGAGACACAAAATCTGAAGCAGGCTCCAGGCTCTGAGCTATTAGCACAGAGCCCAACACGGGGCTTGAACTCACGAACTGTGAGGTCCTAACCTGAGCCAAAGTTGGACCCTTAACCGACTGAGCCTCCCAGGCACCTCTGTTTTTCCCACTGTCTCATTTGAACTTTAGCCTTTAGTCGGGCATCAGTGGCCAGCTTAATTGCCCACAGTAGAGGCCAGCCCACTGCTATAGCCATTTGTTTCCCTTGCTTTTGCCAAAATGCACTATGTGTAGTTCCTTCAACAAGTGTATTAGGACAGCTGGGGTTTCAGGACATCCCCATACACACACATTGTTCCTCTAACATATAGTCCATCCCCATCCATATAGAGGTTGAAGGCCAACTCGGGATTTTCCCTGTGGCTAGCTTTTCCCAATACCCATTTCTTTGGTCTCCTGGCTGGGTCATCAATTGCTGGATTGTAAGCTTGGGAGTACCTCTGGTGAAATTTGAAACTGGCTCCTGGATATGGAGGACAAGGAAAGATGAAAGAAAAAGGCAGACCACTCCAGATTGGTAGGTTGCAGGTTTAATAAGCAAGGAAACTCCTATATAATGCTTCTCTTGGGTGGCTGCAAGAGGAGTAAATCTCTGCACTCATCCACCAGAATGTTAAAAGTTTATATAGAGGCCTTAAAAGGGGTCCAGTCGCATATCCAGTCTAAAACGGTCTCTATAACACATTATTCTCTCAAGGCTGCACCCTTGAAATGGCTCCTAGTGTGAGAAGAGTGGGCAGCCTGTAAATTCTAGGGATGGAGGAGAGAGTAAGGAACTCCTGATGCCCTGGGTCTACTGTGTGGGTCAACTAGAAGTCGCATCATATTGTGTTTCTCATGTGATACTGATAATATATGACTATATTTGAAAGAGGTAATTTGTGAGCCTATGTGTAAGTGAATGTAAACATTTTTAGGTACCTCCTAATCCTCCTATACGTGCAAACATATGCTATTTGTCCTTCCCTGCCTGACTTATTTCACTCAGCATAACACGCTCAAGGTCCATCCATGTTGCTACACATGGCCAGATTTCATTCTTTCTCATTGCCATATAGTATTCCATCATCTAGATAAACCACATTTTCTTGATCCATTTGTCAGTTGATTGACACTTAGGCTCTTTCCATGTTTTGGCCATTGTTGAGAGTGCTGCTATGAACATTGGGGTACATGTGCCCCTATGTATCAGCACTCCTGTATTCTTAGGTCAATTCCTAGCAGTGCTATTGCTGGGTCATAGGGAAGTTCTGTTGTTAATTTATTGAGGAACCTCCACATTGTTTTCCAGAGGGGCTGCACCAGTTTACATTCCCACCAACAGTATAGGAGGGTGCCCATTTCACTGCATCCTCGCCAGCATCTAGAGTCCTCTAATTTGCTTATTTTAGCCACTCTGACCANCTGGCCTGCCAAGTTACAGTAGATAGGTCTGTCACCACTCTCATAGGTTTCCCTTTTTATGTTCAGGTTCTTTTCTCCCTAGCTCCTTTCAGAATTCTCTCTTAGTCCTTATATTTTGCCAATTTCACTATGTTATGTCATGNGCTCTCTTTTAGGGATGGCATGGTTTGGTCCAGTGCGTCCTGCGGGAGTCCTGCCTTGGCAGTTGTGGGGAGAAGGGTGGCGGCGCTCCAGTCCCTTCTTAAACGAAGCGTTGCAACTCAGTGTTTTGGGTGTGTATACTCCCTGTGCCAGTTGCGCAGCCAAGGTGAGCCATGCTCTATATCCCAGGCCAGGCCTTGTTTCCAGATCTCAGTCCGCTGGCCCCAGTGAATTTGCCAGAAATATAAACTTGCAGGGAGCCCCTGCTCCTGTCTCCTCCAGGTCGGGCTGGCGAGCGAGGAGTAGTTTCACCTGGTGGCCCCCGAGATGAGTGTGTCCCGCCTAGGGTCAGCTGGAGAGCAGGAACCCGGATCCCTCTGTGTCCCGTAGCCCAAAATATAAACTCACAGGCAAATATTCAGAAGTTTTAAGCATTTCACCTCCACTCTAGGGATCCAGCCGAGTCAGAAGCACAAAGGCATGGCCGCCGCGCGGCCCCTTCAGGTCAAGCTGGAGAGCGGGGAGCAGTTTCCCTGGGTGTCGCCTGGGATGAGTCCATCCTGCCTAGGGTCAGGTGGAGAGCAGGAAACCCGGTCCCANAAACTCCTGGATTCTGTAACGGTTCCTATGGCTTCAGGCCTTCTCCGTGTGAGAGATGGGGGTGAGTGAAATTTACGGAGCTCCCTACTTCTCCGCCATCTTGCCCTCTTCCCCTATTTCCTTCTTTTTAAAATTTTAATTCCAGTAGTTAATATACAGTGTTATATGAGTTTCAGGTGTACAACAGATTGCTTCAACAATGTCATACATTACTCAGTATTTATCACAAGTGCACTATCTAATCCCCATCACCTATTTCACACATCTCCCCATCAACCTCCCTTCTAGTAACTATCAGTTTGTTCTCAGTAGGTATGAGTCTTTCTTGGCTTGTTTCTCGTTTTTACATTTTCTCCTTTGTTTTGTTTTTTAAATTCCACATGTGAGGAAATCCTATACTATTTGTCTTTCTTTGACTTTCTTTGACTTATTTCATTTACCATTATATACTCTAGCTCCATCCATATCATTGCAAATGAAAGTATTTCATTCTTTTTTTATGGTTAAATAATACTCCAGTGACTGTGTGTGTGAGCGTGTGTGTGTGTGTGTGTACCACATCTTTTTATCCATTCATCAACTGATGGACACTTGGGCTGATTATATAATTTGGGAATGGTAAACAAAGCTGCTATAAACATAGGGGTGCATGTATCCCTCTAAATTAGTGTTTTTATATTCTTTGGGTAAATTTCCAGTAGTGTCATTATGGGAAAGTAGAGTAGTTCAATTTTTAACATTTTAGGAAACTCCATACTGTCTTTCACAGTGGCTGAACCAGTTTCGCATTTCCAACAACAGTGTCCAAGGCTTCCTTTCTCTCCACATCTTTGCTAACACTTGTTCTTTTTTGCATTTTTTACTTTAGCCATTATGACAGGTGTGAGGTAGTATCATAGTTTTGATTTGCATTTCTCTGATGATAGGTGATGTTGAGCATATTTTCATGTGTCTGTTGGCCTTCCATAGGTCTTCTTTGGAGATATGTCTCTTTGTGTCTTCTGCCTATTATTTTATTGGATTATTTGTGTGTTTTTTATGTTAGGATGTACACTTTTTTACATATTTTAGATACAAACCCATTATCAGATATGTTATTTACAAATATCTTCTCCCATTCCAAGGTTGCCTTTGAGTTTTGTTGATTGTCATATTTGCTCTGCAGAAGCTTTTAATTTTGATGTGGTCCCAATAGTTTACTTTTGCTTTTGTCTCCCTTGCCTCAGGAGACATGTATAGAAAAATGTTGCCAAAAGGTGATGTCAGAGAAATTACTGCCTGTGCACTCTTCTAGGATTTTTCTGGTTTCAGGTCTCGCTTGTAGGTCTCTAATCCATTTTGATTTATAAATATTGTACCACCTTTGCTTCCTTGGAACACATCCCAATTTGTCATGGTTAATGACCCTTTTAATGTACTGTTGTATTAGTTTGCTAATATTTTTTTGAGGATTTTCCCATTGATGTTCATCAGAGATATTGGCCTCCAGTTTTGGGGCTTTTCTTTGTAGTGGTTTTGTCTGGTTTTGGTATTAGGGTAATGCAGGCCTCATAAAATGAATTTGGAAGTTTTCCTTTCTCATCTATTTTTTTAATTGCTTGATAAGAATAAGTATTAACTGGGGGCGCCTGGGTGGCTTAGTCGGTTGAGCGTCCGACTTTCGCTTAGGTCATGATCTCGCGGTTCGTGGGTTCGAGCCCCGCGTTGGGCTCTGTGCTGACTGCCAGCTCAGAGCCTGGAGCCTGTTTCGGTCTGTGACTCCCTCTCTCTCTGACCCTCCCCTGCTCACGCTGTCTCTCTCTCTCTCTCCTAGAAATAAATAAAACATTAAAAAATTTAAAAAAAAAAGAATAAGTATTAACTGTTTTTTAATGTTTGGTAACATTTCCTTGTAGAGCCATCTGGTCCTGGACTTTTATTTGTTGAGAATTTTGTCACTACTAATTCAATTTTGTTACTAGTAATCAACCTGTTTAGTTTTTCCAGTTCTGCCTTCTTCAGTTTTTGAAAGATTTTATGTTTCCAGGATTTCGTCCATTTTTTCTAAGTTGTCCAATTGGTTCCCATATAATTTTTCATAATATTCTCTTATAATTCTTTGCATCTCTGTGGTTTTGGTTGTTATTTATCCTCCTTCAGTTTTGATTTTATATATTTGAGTCCTCTTCTTGATGCCTCTGGCCAAAGGTTTACAATTTTGATTATCTTTTTGAAGAACCTGGTCTTCATTTCATTAAACTTTTCTATTGATGTTTTTGGCTTACTTCAGTTAGAATCACTCTAATCTTTATTAGAATTTCCTTCCTTCTACTGGCATTTGCATTTGCTTGTTCTTTTGTATCTAGTTACTTTAGGTATAAGGTTAGGTTTTTTATTTGATATTTTTCTTCCTTCCTGAGGTAGACCTATATTGCTATCCACTTCCCTCTAAGAACTGCTTTTGCTGTGTCCTCCAAGTTTTGGATGATTGTATTTTCATTATCATTTCTCTGTATGCATTTTTAAATTTTCTCCTTGATTTCTTTTTTGACACCTTGGTTGTTTAGTAATATGTTGTTTAGCCTGCATGTGTTTGTGCTTCCCCCCCTTTTTTCCTTATAATTGATTTCTAGTTTCATAGTGATGTTGTTGGAAAAAACGCTTGATATGATTTCAAATGTCTTAACTTTCTTGCAATTTGTTTGTGTCCTAACATGTGATTCATCCTAGCAAATGGCTTATGTCCACTTGAAAGTAATGTGTATTCTGATGTTTGGGGATGGAATGTTACGTAGATATAACTTAGGTCCATCTGATCTAATGTGTCATTCAAAGCCATTGTTTCTTTGTTGGTTTTTTGTCTGATGATCTATCCATTGATGGAAGTGCCATGTTAAAGTCCCTACTATTATTTTATTACTATAAATTTCTCCCTTTATGCCTGTTAAATTTGCTTTATGTGTTTAGGTTCTTCTATATTGGGTGCATAGATATTTACAATAGTTATATCCTCTTGTTGGATTGATACATGTACCGTTATGTAATACCCTTCTAGAGATTATTTTGTATGATACAGGTATTGATGTCATATACGTACACATATATATACACACATATATACATATATACGTGTAAATATACATATATCTTTTGCATGGAATGTCATTTTCCATCCTTTCACCTTAAGTCCTTATGTGTCTTTGTGTCTGGAGTGAATCTCTGTAGGCAGCATATAGATGGATCTTGTTGTTGTTGTTGTTGTTGTTGTTTTTCCGGTCTTGTTTCTTATCCTTTCAGTCACTCTGTGTCTTTTGATTGGAGCACTTTGTCCATTTACATTTAAAGTAGCAGTGGGTAGGTACGTACCTACTGCCATTTTGTTAATTGTTTTCTGGCTGTTTGTGTAGTTCTTCTCTGTTGCTTTCTTCTTCTCTTGCTCTCTTCCCTTGTGCTTTGATGGCTTTCTTTAAGATTATGCTTCAATTCCTTTCTTTATTTTTTTGTACCGATTATAGGTTTTTGATTTGTAGTTGCCATGGGGTTCACATCTAGCATCCTGTGTGTATAGCAATTGGAGGTTGCTATATATTCTAAAAGCACTAAATTTCACTTCCCCCTCCATGTGTTACACATATGATGCTATATTTTACATCTTTTTATTTTCTGTATCTCTTGATGAATATTTGTAGATGCAGTTGATTTTTGCTACTTTTGTGTTATAACCTCCATACCGGCTTTGTAACCACTTAATCTACTACTTTTGGTATATGTTTGCTTTTGCTTGTGAAATTTTCATAACTTTCATAGTTTTCTTCTGGTTATGTCCTTTTTTTTTTTTCCCACTCAAAGAATCCCCTTTAGCATTTCTTTTAAGACTGGTTTAGTTATGATAAACTCCTTTAACATCCGTTTGTCTAGGAAACTCATTATCTCTCTTTCTATTCTGAATGATAACCTTGCCAGGTAGAGTCTCCCTGGCTTTCAGAGTTTCCTTTCAACAGTTTAAATATATCATCTACTCCCTTCTGGCTTGCAGAGAGTCTGCTGAAATTTCAACTGATGGCCTTATGGGGTTTCCCTTGTATATAACTGTTTTCTTTTCTCTTGCTGCTTTTAAAGTTCTCTCTTTGTCATACCATTTTGCCTTTTAAATTATTACGTGCCTTGGTGTGGACCTCCTTGGGCTCATATTGTTAGGGCTCTCTGTGATACCTGGACCCAGCTGTATTTTTCCTTTCCCAGATTAAGGGAAATTTCTGGCTATTATCTCTTCAAATAACATTTCTTCCCCGTTCTCTCTCTCTCCCCCTTCGGAGATCTGTGAAATGCTAGTGTTATTTTGCTTAATTTAGTTTGCGTAGCTCCCTTAAGTTATTCTAATATTTTATTATTCTTTGTTCTTTGTGCTGCTTGGCTTGGTTGCTTTGCAGTACTCCGTCTTCCAGATTGCTGATCCATTCTTGTGCATCCTCTAATCTGCTGTTGATTTCCTCTAGTGTATTTTTCACTTCAGCTCTTAAATTCTTCAGCTCTGACAGGTTCTTTTTTTACATATTCTGTCTCTTCTCTGAAGTTCTCTCAGAATTCATCCACTCTTTTCTCAAGTACAGTGAGCATCTTTAAGACTATTACTTTGTACTCTATCAGGCATATTGCTCTTTATTTAGCTCTTTTACTGTCACTTTGTCTTGTTCTTTCATTTGGAACATATTCCTCTGTCTCTTTATTTTTTTATTATTTTTTTACATTAAAAAAATAGTTTATTGTCAAGTCGGTTTCCATATAACACCCCGTGCTCATCCCCACAAGTGCCCTCCTCCATGCCTCTGTCTCTTTAAATTGCCTAATTCTCTGTGGTTGTTTCTATGTATTAGGTTGGTTTCTATGTATTAGGTAGATCAGCGACATCCCCTGTTCTCAAAAGTAGTGGCCTCGTGTGGAAGAAATCCTGTTTTGCCCTATAGCACAACCTTCCCAGTCACCAGAATCAGGAATTCCAGGGATGTCCACTGTATGGGCTGCATGCACCCCCTGTGGAGCTTGAGCTGTGATTGCCTTCAGCCCAGTCAGCTGCAATGACTCGCTTTGCCTATAGTGGGTGCGCTGGGCAGGGTTTGCTCCCTGTGCTGTTGAAAGGTCTGGTCGCAGGAACTGTGAGTGCATTGGGTGTGGTGTTATCTCTCCCGCTGCCCTGGGCAGAAATCACTTTAGTGTGGCACTATTCCTGGCTGGGGCTCCCTGCCAGCTGTTTCGGGGTCAGGAGCCACTTTGAAGAGGTGCCTGCTGAGGAGGGTGGGTTGGGTGAGACACATCCACAGAGGAATGTTGGGACAGGGTATGCCATGCTAGCAAGGTAGATGGGGGGTGTTGGAAGTGGCTCGTGCAAGTGTCGGGCTATCTAGGCTGAGGGAAGGGAAGAAATATGGCACCCACCAGCACTTTCGTTCCTGGGAAACTCTACGGATTCCTGCCCCTCTGGCACATGTTCTAAGATTCGTCCATAAATCTTCACTGTATAACCTGGGCACTTTTCAAACTACTGCTTCTGTGCTGGGTCTCAAGCTGCGTTATTGAGTAGGCTAGCTCTTTAGAGGGGGACACTTGGTTGTCTATCACCCTGTGACTGTCTCAGAGTTAAGCCCCATTGATTTTTAAAGCTTTCCAAGTTAACTTTCACTGGCTTTCAAACCAGACATAATGGAGACTTGTCCTCCCACTGAGGGCCCCCAGTGCCAGAAGTGCTTCCTCTCACTTTTGTGTGCTTGTAAAGTCCCTCCCATTGGTGGTTAGTCACACCAAGGGTTTGGTTTCCAGCTGCGTCTCTACCCCTCGTACCCTTTTGTAATGTGGTCTTTTCTCTATGACTAGCTGTGGGACATCTGTTCTACTACCAGCCATCAGGTCAATCACAAAGTTAATTGCAAAGATGTACGTGTTGCACCTTGAGGGTGTTATGCTGAGCGAGATAAGTCAGGCAGAGAAGGACAAATATCATATGTTTGCACATATAGGAGGATTAGGAGGAAGTTAACTGAGGAACAAGGGGGAGAAGAAGGGGGGAAATGGTGGGGGAAAGGGGGAGAGGCAAACCATGAGAGACTCTTGAATGCTGACAAAAACTGAGGACTGATGGATGTGGGGGGTAGGGGGGATGGGCATGGAGGAGGGCACTTGTGGGGATGAGCACTGGGTGTTATGTGGAAACTAAGTTGACAATAAACTCTTTGTAAAAAAAAAAAAAGATGTACGTGTTGCTACATGGGATACGTTGAGCTCAAGAGCCTCCTGTTCCTCCATCTTAGCCCACAGTCCTAAGGCCCATTTTTATGCAGTGGATCAGGGATCAGTGGACTGTGCACAGATACCTTTCCCAGCAATTACCTTGATTTTCACATTTTGCTTGATCTTTTATTCTTGGAATAAATTCCACAAAGTCATGGTAAATCATTATTTTCTTTATGCTGCTGGATGAGTAATATAAATATTTCATTGATAACCTTTCCATCTCTATTTGTAAGGAATTTTGACCTGCAGGGTTTTTTTTTTTCTCTTGTTATCCCTTTGTGTCTATGAGTGCCAGGGTAATACTGGACTAACGGTATGAGGTGGGAAGTGTTTCTTCCTCATTTATTTTTTGGAAGAGTTTTTTTAAAAAGATTGATGTTAGGTCTCTTTGATTTTACTTAATTTAAAAATGTTTTTAAGGTTTATTCATTTTTGAGAGAGACAGAGAGACACAGAATGTGATCAGGGGAGGAGCCGAGAGAGAGGGAGACACAGAGTCGGAAGCAGGCTCCAGGCTTTGAGCTGTCAGCACAGAGCCCGATACAGGGCTCGGGCCCCTCAGTGGTGAGATCGTGGCCTGAGCCGAAGTTGGTCGCTCAACCCACTGAGCCATCCAGGCCCCTTGATGTTAGGTCTCTTTTAAATACAGAGTAGACGAGTGAAGCCATCTGGTCCTGGGCTTTTTATTGTGTGTTTGTGTGTGGGTGCAGGGGCAGTCATTAGCAAGTCAATCTCTTGTTACAGGGTCCATTCAGATTTTCTACTTCTTCTTCAGGCAGTCTCATTGCATTGTGTCTTTCCCATAATTTATACATTTCATACAGATTATCTAGCTTGTTGGAGTACATTTTTTCACAGTCCTACCTTTTAATCCCTCTTAATTTTGTAGCATTCATAGTGTGAAAAAACCAAACAAACACAAAAACAAAACTTGACTGAGTAAATTTTAAAGAGCTTATTGGCCTTATTCAGTGATTCATGAATGAGGCAGCATTCAACCTAGCAGATAGAAAAGGGGGCCAAAGAACTGTTCAAAATGAAAGAGTTTTATAGGCAGAAGGGAGCAGGCACCAGGATGTTAGCAAGGAAAACATGGATTGGTTGTACAATGTCACTTTCCTTTTGAGGATGGCAGTGGTATATCAGGCAAATTAGCTAACTAGCACCGGTTAGGTGATTCATTAATGGACTGGTTTAAGTTTCCATTTCTGAGATAGCTGAAACTGTAATTAAGTTAAGTCTTGGTTTGATAACAGACATGGGGCTTAGCATAAATGATTCACTTTGGGTCTGTTGTCTTATTTTTAATAATTGTGATATCCCTTCTGTCATCCCTGATATTTTCAGTTTAAAACTTCTCATATTGTTCCTTGGTCAATCTAGCTATATGTCTGGAGCATTGTTTCATTTGTTTATTAAAAACTTTTGGTCATGGATTCCCACTCTTGTTTTTCCATGCTCCAGTTTACCTATTACCACTCTTTATTTGCATCCCATGAGCTTTGATGTCTTGTCTCCTCCTTTTCATTCATACCAGAGTATTTTCTAATATCTAATGTGATGCTTTCCTTTGATTCATGTCGTTTAGGATTGTGTTGTTAATTTTTGTGAATTCCCCATGTCTTATTATTAGCGATTCCTGCTTTCACACTCTGCCATGGGCAAGAATTCCCAAATCCCTTTTACTGTAGTAAATTACTGAACGATGCTTTATATTAAAAAGGGAAGAATCACTTCACCCTTTGCCAAAGTTAAGACCTCCATTATGACCTCCAGCAGAATGAAGTAGGTAATTTTCTCCTCACCTATTGAGAATCTTCAATGGTGCTCAATACACACAGTGTCTCGTTGTCATAAGGAGATGTTTTCAAGGCTATTCACTGCATTATCATCTGTAATAACAAGAAAATATCCCTCCATGAAATAAAGTGACTATCAAAGTATGAAAGAATAAAAGTCTTAGTCTACCCAGAAAATGGAATATTATGCATCAGTTAGAAAGAATGAGGCTAGGGTGCCTGGGTGGCTCAGTTGATTAAGCGTCCAACTTGGACTCGGCTCGTGATCTTTCCATCCGTGCTTTCAAGCCCTGCATTGGTCTCTGTGCTGACACCTCAGGGCCTGGAGCCTATTTCAGATTCTGTGTCTCCCTCTCTCTCTGCCCCACCCCTGCTCACACATTTTCTTTCTCTCACTCTCTCTCAAAAGCAAATAAACATTACCAAAGACAGACAGAAAGAAAGAAAGAGAAAGAAAGAAAGAATGAGGCTGTTAAAAATATAAGAAATAAAAAGACAAGGGGCGCCTGGGTGGCTCAGTCGGTTAAGCGCCGACTTTGGCTCAGGTCATGATCTCACGGTTCATGGGTTCGAGCCCCGCATCGGGCTCTGTGCTGACAGCCAACTCAGGGCCTGGAGACTGGTTCCGATTCTGTGTCTCCCTCTCTCTCGGACCCTCCCCTGCTCTCTCTCTTTCTCTCTTTCTCTCTCTCTCTCTCAGAAATAAATAAAACATTAAAAAAAGAAATGGAAAGGCAAATCAAGTGAAGTTAAGATTGCAAACAAGTACCTAAATTATATCTTTTGTTTAAAACTCACAAATATATATAAAGCAAACAGTATATTTCCTGTAATACACAAGGACATGTAAACGTACACAATAAAGGTCTTGAAGGATATACCATTGTCTGATGATGAGCTCAGTTATGAAGTGAGGAAGAATGAAGATGGTGACAGGTGGTAAGGAGGACTTTAGTATTCTCATAATGCTTGAGATTTTTATAAGAAGAATGACTTTACGATTCAGGTATGCAACTAAATGTTACTTTTTGAAAGTCTACAAAGAGAAAAAAAAATAGAGAGGGAAAGCACATGTGAAAAACAAAGCCAATATAGCAAAGTCTGTAAGAACTATAATTTGTGACAAGTAACTTTCAAAGAAACTTGGAGAGATGTTTTTTTTTCTAATGAAAAAAACTAGTCATCAAAAACTGTAGGGACATGACAGCATACTTTTGGAATCTATAAAAGTAACTAGGCTGGGGGCACCTGGATGGCTCAGTCTGTTAAATATCCAACTCTTGATTTTGACTCAGGTCATGACCTTATGGATTGTGAGATCAAGCCCCACATCAGGCTCCACACTGACAGTATGGAGCCTGCTTGGGATTCGCTCTCTCCCTCTCTTTCTTCCCATCTCCTTCTCTCTCCCTCTCCTTCTCCCTCTCCCTCTCCCTGCCCTCAAAATAAATAAACTTTTAAAAAGTAGGGTAGAACTACATGAAAAACAAACAGATCACAATGGAAATTCTACAACTTAAAAGAACACTTACTGAGATGAAGAAATGAGTTAGATTAGCACTTCTGGAATGGTGATGTAAGGACCTCCGAAAATCTGTTCCTCCATATATGCAATGAGAACACTAGAAAAAATTGCCAAAGTCAACTTTTCAGAGCTCTAGAAATTAATTAAAGGCTGTCAGTCATCCAAAGAACATTTTTTCAAGGGAAATGGTCCAATTTTATTATGAACGATAAGGTTTGTGGTATTTAAAAAATTTTTAATGTTTGTTTATTTTTGAGAGAGAGACAGAGTGCGAATAGGGTAGGATCAGAGAGAGGGAGACACAGAATCTGAACCGGCTTCAGGCTCCGAGCTGTCAGCACAGAGCCCGATGCGGGGCTCGAACTCACAAACTGCGAGATCATGACCTGAGCTGAAGTCGGATGTTTAACCAGCTGAGCCACCCAGACACCCCAGGTGTGTGGTATTTTAATTTGGCCTATTCTGAACCCCTTCACCCCAGATCTGTGGCAGCACTGAATAGCAACAGATCTGAAATCATGGTACCTATGAGACTGCAGCCTGGCACCTACTGGAAGGGCAGAAAGGTTGAGAGAGCTCCCCAACAATCCTATCCTCCAAGGACTGTCAATATTAGACCTGCCCGGCAGCTCTCTAAACGTTCTATTCTCGGACATGACTTCATTTGTTTTCCCTTAGTGTCTGTTTTGTGTCAACTGGCCTATCCTCAAGGCATTGGGAAAAAATATTCAGTAGTAATTGTTTATCACTGCAGATTCCTGATATAGTGCTACTAGTTGGGGCTAATAAGAAGCCATCCAAAAAACTAAAGATGAGAAACTGGGAAAGGAAATGTCCGTAAGATGCTTTGAAAAGTTACAACATATAACTGGGACTTAACAGGTCATGAGCACGTGTAGAATGGTGTGTGTGCTCAGAAAATGTCTGAGGAGGCCAAGCTCTCACCTCTAGCTGACAGGAATGCCCTGCACATGCAGAATCTGAAGGATCAGGCAGAGTTGTAAACTGCCCACTTGAGCATTGAAGCCCTCTCAAGACATAGGCACAAAGTACTCTGATAAAGGCTGGAAGACTTACTGGTTCAAGGGATTTAATTAAATCACTATGCTAGTATGAGCACTAGCTTATCAGTAAGCTATCACAGAAGAGAATTCACTGGACACAGATGAAAAAGTATCTGGGTTTTAATGAATTATTTAGGCAAAGTCACTATACAATTAAACAATAACAACCCTAGGAACACACAATAACAATGAACTTGGAGAGGAGGGATAGTGTGACTTCTGGAGTTTCCACAATGTGNGGGCGCAGCCAAAGTTGGTTGCACTCTTCAACCCAGGCCGGTTCCAATCTCCAAATCCCAGTCCGCGCGCCCCGCTGAAGTTGCCTTAGACACAGCTTCCCAGGCAACCCCCTCGGGGCAATTCCAGGCCCCCTGCCGAGCTCTGTGGGTGGAGTCAGAATCGCTGCTTCCTTCTCTGGGTCAGGATGGCGAGCATGCGCAGGGGCTTGCCTGCTGGGTGCGCCGAGCCCACTGGAGTGAGGAAAACCAGGTCGCTCTATGGCTCGTCACCCGAAACACGAACTCACAGGCAAATTTCCCAGTTTTTAGCTCTTTGCCTTCCCTCTCGAGTTCCATGCAGCCAGGAGCGCGGACGCCCGGTGTCTGCACGGGCGGCTCTTTCAGGGGCCCCAGCCGCCCAGGAGGACAGTGGCGGCAGGCGCGCCGCTGCTCTGAAGTCCAGCCACCAGGAGCCCGCACAAAGAAGCAGTCTGTGCGCCCAGCCCCCCCGGGACCAGTTGGCGCGAGGGGACCTGGCGTGCACGTATTTGGCAAGTACGGTCTTTCTATGCCCCGAGTGGAGGTTTTTCCACCCCCGAGAGGAGGTTTTTCTATTTCGGACTCTCTCTTTTTCCCCTCACTCCCCGCAGACGAGGATCGCAGATGGAGTCTCTGATGCCCGCCCGATTTTATCTTCCCCAGTTCGCACTCACGTTAGAAGGCTGTCTCAGTGGATTCTGCGTCCTTTTTCTCCCAATCGCTCAGGTTTTGTAAGGTTTCCAACGGCTTCAGATCTTTTCTGTGTGATGTATGGGCGCGAGTGCAAGTACGGAGCTCCTTACTTCTCCGCCATCTTGCCCCCTCCTCCGCAATGTGTTATTTTAAAGGTTCAAGTTAAACACACACACGCAATACTACAAAACTGTGCAAACAGCCAAGAAAGTATGGCTCATGGAAAAAGAAACAGCAAGCATTAACTGTTCCTCATGAAGCCTAGACATAGGATGTACCAAGCAAAGACTTTAAATCCACTATTCTTTTAAATTTGACTTAGTTTTTATTTATTCTTTTAATGTAAGTATAGTTGACATGCAGTGTTACATTAGTCTCAGGTGTACATCATAGTGATTCAACTTTTCTTTTCCTTATGCTCACCACAAATACACCTATTACCTGTCATCATAGAACACTAGTACAATACCATTGATTATATTCTCTGGGCTGTGTCTTTTATTCCCATGACTCATTCGTCCTATAACTGGAAGCCTGTATCTCTCACTCCCCTTCACCCACTTTACTCATCCCCTCGTTCCTATTCCCCTGGCAACCATCAGATTGTTCTCTTTATTTATAGGTCTGATTCTGCTTTTTATTTGTTTACTCATTTGTTTTGTTTTTTAGATTCCAAATAGTTGAAAAACATTTATCTACACATTCAAGAAATTCAATAGATCCAAGTAGGATGAACTCAAAAGAGATACACCTAGACACAATATAACTAAACTTTCAAACCCCAATGCAAAAAGAAGATCTTGAAAGTTATAAGAGGAAAGCAGCTCTTATATATGAGAGATCCTTACTCCTCTTTTACAACCATGGAGACCCAAAGCCAGCAAGATGATATATGTCGGGTGTTGAAAGAGAAAGACGGTCAATGAGGAATTCTATATCTCAAAACAAACAAACAAACAAAAACAAAAAACCTACCCATCACAATTGAAGAAGAATTACGAGCTTTACACGTAAACGAAAATTGAGAGACTCTGTCACTAGCAGACCTTTCCTACAAGCAATATTAAAATCAGCCTGAATCTTTCAGGCTGAAATAAGAGAACACCAAACAAAAACTCTAATTTCCATGAAGAGATAAAAAGTGCGAGCAAATGTTACTAGATAGGTAAATATAAAGACAGCGCACAGGGAGTTTTGTTTGTTTCTCTTTTCTCATCTGATTCAAGGCACACTTCTACAAAAACAAATTATAAAACTGCATCGATAGGCCTATCACATGTACACACAAAACATGTAAAACACCAGTAACTTTCAGGAAGAAGGAGGAAGGGATAATAGTTACCAAGTTTTTGTTTACTATTGAAATTAAGCTGGTATTACTCTATCCTAGGTTATGTTAAGATAAAATGTCACTTGTAATCTCAAGGGCAACCATGAAGAAAATAACTCAAGAATTTAGTAAAATTGACATTAAGGCAATTACATTGTATGATTAATTACATTTAATGCAAATGGAGTAAATCTTCCAATTGAAAATCATCTATCAGTAGAATGGATTTAAAAAGCCATTGTCGGGGCGCCTGGGTGGCTCAGTCAATTAAGCGTCGGGCTTCGGCTCAGGTCATGATCTCACGGTTCGTGGGTTCGAGCCCCACGTCGGGCTCTGTGCTGACAGCTAGCTCAGAACCTGGAGCCTGTTTCGGATTCTGTATTCCCTCTTTCTCTGACCCTCCCCTGCTCATGTTCTCTCTCTCTGTCTCTGTCTCTCTCTTTCTCTTTCTCTCTCTCTCTCTCAGAAATAAATAAAACATTAAAAAATTAAAAAATAATAAAAAGCCATTGTCCAACGATAAGCTCTCTACAAGGGACACACTTTAGATGCAAAATAGACTGAAAGTAAAAAGATGGAAATATATAATAGGGAAAGAATAACCAAAAGTAACCTTTTTTGGCTATCATAATATCAGATAAAATAGAGTTTAATGCAAAAGAGAGGTACTGGCAAAAGACAGACAGTTGATAATGATTAAAGGCACAATTCATAGAAAATATATAAGGATTTAAAATGTAGATGACCCTAACAACAAAATGCCTAAATACATGAAACAAAAATTGACACAATTGAAGGGAGAGAAACACAATTCATCCATAGCTGGAGGCTTCGACACCTCACTTTTACAAATGAAATGAACGACTAGGCAGAAGATCAGCCAGAAGTTAAGAGGTGCAATCAACACTATAAGCAAGTTATATCTAACAGAGATCTATAGAATACCCAACAGCAGAAGAAGATGCATTCCTTTCAATAGGGCATGGAATATTCTACAGGACAGACCTTGTATGGCCCATAAAATAAGCCTCATTAAACTTAAAAGGTTTTAATTTATACAAACTATGTTCTCTGAACAATAGAATACCAACACAGACGCTAAGATAATGAGGTCGAAGGGAGTGGAAATATCCACATCCCTGTGTAGGGAAAGGGTGCAAACTGATGCCAAGTGGTATGATAAAGGGAAATTGCAGAAGGGTCTGTATTATAAATCTCATTTTTGAGGCAAAATGTAAACACAATGAGCCCGATAAAAACATGACATCATTTGTGTACACATATAGGTCCTCTATACTTGTCTCTACAAAGTTTGGTGGAACTTTCTGGGCACTCAGAAAAGGGTGCATACCATAGAATGGGCCTGAAGTTGACTGATGGCAGTTTTAATGCCACACTGAAAGGCATGCTGCAGCTTCGGCTTTGGTAGTTATCCTCTGTGTGTGTGTGTGTGTGTGTGTGTGCGTGCGTGCGTGTGTGTGTGGTGTGCATGTGCATGTATATTTCCATATGCATGTGTATATGCACATACATATGTGTGTACATATATAAATGTATTGGTGTATATACACTTGTATTTATAGGTGCATGTGTATAGAGACTGAAAAATTAGAATAGCATTCATTTTTGTTTTAGTTTGTTACTAACAGCTATTGTTTCGTGTAGTGTAATGGCTGCTTTAATATCTTTTGCAGCTACTTGAACACTTGTGTCGTCTTGGTGTTTGCCCCTGTTGCTTGTATTTTCCCTTGGAATTTATTGACGCTTTCGCGGTTCTTCATATAGTAACTAATTTTAAGTATATCCTAGACATTTTATATTTTAGTTTTAGACACTGTATCATTGAATCCTACAGAGTATGTTTGTTTGTTTGTTTGTTTATTATTTATCTATTTTGCTAAGTTGAGTTTAGCTTTGTTTTAGGTGCAGGCCAAAATTTGTATTTAAATTTTGTTGGCTGTTGTTCTGGTCTCCATTCACCTTTCAAAGCCTTTGTGGTGCTATTCCTGTCTGGCTTACATATGTGCCAACCATGAGGAATGTGGCATAATGACAGTGGTCTACTTGTCTGATCAGTACTCAAATTGTTTAATACTCTTTTTAGGTTCAGATACATGCATGTGCAGTCTGTTCAGAGCCCAGATATTTATGCACAATTTTATGTGGTCATTTTCATGAACTCCATTATCTCAGCAAAATCCTTGGTGAATTCTAATGCTTTAGGGTACCTGTACCGTCTTTTGGCTAAACTATTGGGGTTTAATTTCTCTCCTCCACCTGGAAAACTCTCTGATAGGTTTCACCCTGAAGCTAAATAGCAAAAGGACGGAAATAGAAGGAATAAGGAAAACAACAACAGCACCAGTGAGGGGTGGGGGGTTGGAAAGAGTGTTTCAGTAGGAGCTTTGTCTGTGCACACCTGGTATTTTAGTTTTCTAAGGCTGCCATCACTGAATGCCCCAGACTGGGTGGCGTAAACATCAGTTTTGATTGCTTCACAGTTCTGGAGGGTAGAAGCACGGGATCAGGTTGTCAGCTGGTTTGGTTTCTTCTGTGCACTGTCTCCTTGGCTTGCAGATGGCCGTCTTCTCACTGTGTCCTTGCATGATCTTTCCTCTGTGCGTGTGCATCTCTGGCGTGCCTTTGTATGTTCAAATGATCTCTTCTTTTCTAGGACATCAGTACCATTGGGTTAGGACCCACCCGTATGCTCTCATTGGCCTTTTTACCTTTTAAAAGGATGGGTCACCAAATATAGTGAGTTTTGAGATAATGGGGCCTAGGGCTTCAACATATGAATTTGATGGTATTTATTCAGTCCATTAGGAGTAAATCTCCATGATGTTTGATTTGGCAATGGATTCTTAGATAGGACAATAAAAGCATGAGAAAAAAGAAGAAAAAATAGATAAATTGGACTTTGCCAAGCTAAAAATAATTTTGTGTCAAGGGACGTTAGCAAGAAAGCAAAAACAACCTACAGAATGGGATACAAACTTTCTGGCAAACATGTATCTAATAAGGGTCTAGTATCCAGAATGCATAAAAAACACAACCCAACACCAAGTAGCCACTCCAATTAAAAATGGACATAGGATGTGAATACAAGGATCTCCAGAAAAGATACACAAGTGTGCAGTAAGAGCATGGAAGTCAGCTGGGTGTCCTTATTCATTAGGGAAATACAAGCAAAACCACCATGTGAGGCCGCAGCATACTCACAAGGGTGGGTGTAACAGAATTGGTTTTAAATGAAAAATAAAACATATTGAACAGAATGTGCTGAAATTGGGATCTTTGCACAATACTGGTGGGTATGTAAAATGATACCATCACTGTGGGAAAAGGTTGGCAGTTCCTCAAATAGTTTAATGAAGAATTGCCATATGACTGACTCAGAAGTTCCACACATAGGTGAATACCACCCCCATTCCCCAGAATCAGAAGCATTTATTCAAACAAAAACTTGCATACAGATAGTTGTACATAGCAGTCCTTTTCACCCTAATCAAAAGGCGGGAGCCTCCGGAGTGTCCAACAGCTGAAGGATGGGCAAAAAAAAAAAAAAAAAAAAAGGCTTATCCATACAATGCCATCTCATGCAGCCATAAAGAGGAATGGAGTACTGATACATGCAACACCACGGATGAACCTCAAAACCATTATGCCAAGTGAGAGAGGCCAGACGCAGAAGACCACATATTGTATGACTACACTTGTATCAAATATGGGTAATATAAAATAAATGTAGAATAAGTAGATTCACAGAGAAAGAAAGCAGGATACTTGGTTTTTAGAACCTGGGGCAGAGAGGGGGAAATGAGGAAGAACTAATTAATGGGTACGGGGTTTCCTTTTGGGGTGATGTTGTATTTTGGACTAGACAGAGGGGATGCCTGGAAAACATTGTGAATATACTAAGTTCCACTGAATGGTGAATTCCCACTCCTCCTCTTCCTCCTCCTCCTCCTCTTCCTCCTCATCAACAACAGATAAAAGTTGCTCATTGGCTTTACACTTTTACAAATAGACTGAATGAACTTCAACATCTGCTAGAATGCACCATTTAGGAACTCCTTATGTTCTCATTGGGGGGCTCAAATTAGAGTCATACTTGGAAACCACACTAAGTTTCAAAAGGAAGCCCCTACAATCTTAGTGGAGCCACAGGAAGAGGACAAACAGGTTTACCTTGCCTCACACACTGGAAGTATTGCCTGGCCTCAGTTCCCCACGGTCATGACACCCATTGTCCTAAAGTATCTTAGAGTGGGCATAGGCACTCTGACACCATGGTTAACAAAGTTAAATGAAGTCTTTGCCACTTGTAAATTGGCTTGGCAAAAGGGGACCCAGTGGACTATCCCCACTGAAAAACCTTGCTTATGGGCTTAGAGAAAATAAAACTAGGCCTATAAAGACCAAAATCGGTGAGATAAGTCCTCTGTAGAGAAGGAATGATGTTCCCCACTGCTTCTCCATTTAACCTTCACCGGCTTGGCCTGTTCTTGAACTAGGAAAGGAAGAATGGCACCTTAGGATGGATTATCACAGCCTTGGTACCTCAGTGCCTGGTCTCACGCACCAAGGCCCCCAGACCCAATGTTATTGAAATTATGGAACCCATCCAATCAGCACCCGGTAAAGGCTGTTGTTATTATTGTTATTATAGGCTTGGCTAATGTGCTCTGTTCGGTGCCTATATATCAATAAGCGTCTCAGGTTCCGTGTGCCTTCACTTCTGAGGGGACACAATACACATTTACCTGGCTACACACGGGGTACCTCTGTAGCGGCCCTGCCATCGTACACAGTCTTTAGAGGCAAGATTTTAACTGCATCCACATATGTCTAGGACCACAGGTATGCTATTACAGGGATGACCTCTTCCTCCAAGGGACAGGCATTTGAAAGACTCAGGACATGCAAATACTCACAAGGGGGCTTACAAAGTGGGGACGGGCCATTGTCCCACACATAGGGCATGGCCGTGCCACCTTGGTTAAATGTCCAAAAATCATCTGGTAAACCAAGGGCTACTTCATCACTGACACTGTCAAGAACCAGCTCTTGACCCTCTTGGCACCCACAGTGTTAGAACAGACCCAGCATCTTTTAGACCTTGGTGGGTCCAGTGGGAAATTACCCATTTTCCAGCGTTGGGAAAGCCCATCAATGCTGTTCTTCACAAATTGGCTCGCCTTGCAAGGGCCCCCTACAACGAAAGGCTCGAGAATCTGTCCAAATTATAAAACAGCAGGCACTCCTCTTAGGGCCTCCCAGAGAGTCCTTCACTGCAGATGCTTTAGCTACCTCTTCTCATGCCTCCTGGAATCTCTGGACCTTCCGTGATGACCTTAAGTTGCCAATGGGACTCTGATGTAAGAAACAGCCTCCCCGGGAGCGCCTGGGTGGCTCAGTCGGTTAAGCATCTGACTTCAGCTCAGGTCATGATCTCACGGTCTGTGAGTTCGAGCCCTGAGTCGGGCTCTCTGCTGACAGCATAGAGCTTGGAGCCTGCTTCAGATTCTGTGTCTCCCTCTGTCTCTCTCTGTCTCTGTCTCTCTCTCTCTCTCTCAGACTCTTCCTCCCTCTCCCTCCCTCCCTCCCTCCCTCCTCTCTCTCTCAATATAAAATAAAAAACATTAAAAAATTAAAAAAAAAATAAAGTAACAGCCCTCCCCGGCACCACGATACAAGACACTAGAGTGGAAATTGCTGGATGCATACTGAACTGTCCTGGATATAGAAGTTCTCATGGGCCCCAAGCCTGTGACACTCAGGGGCGAGTTGCCCGTTAGGCCTTGGCTTATGGTAGTGACATCCATCCCCACCGCTTTGGCAAAGCCGCCAAGGTCTCCTTGTTACAGGTGGAGGCAAACCTGAGCCCTCTGGCATATCCTGCGTTCAGGAGGGCTTGGCCTTCCCCATTGCCACTCCTTTGCAGGATGCCACGGTACTGGAGGAGGTCACCCCTCTCTCAGACCCCTTGGCTACCACAGGTGCCTCTTGGAATCACCCGAGTGAAGAGCAACGGGTGTTGGTCCGCTTGATGCCTGGAATTGTCACTGTCACTCTGGGCACCGGCGATGGAGCTCTCAGCCCTTAACCAGGGCATCTCTAATATAAGGATGGGACCCACGGGTCAGCACAACTGACTGAACTTCAGGCAGCCCCTTTAGCACTGGATGTGCTGGCCAACAGTCAGCCCAATCTGCACATTTTTACAGACTATCAGGCCACTGGCATTGGTCCGGCTGACTGATAGGGACAATGGCAGCAACGACAATTCCTTGTCCAAGATTGTCCCCTTTGGGGTAAAGAACTCTGGGAATCTCTTGCCCCACAGACTGCTAAAATACACATCAAGGGTATACCTGACTCCGCATATGCTAAAGCCACGATACAAGGCCTCGCCAAGACACTCTGTATCCACTTTGGAGTTCCAGGCATTATTGGTAGTGACCGAGGCATTCATATCGCTTTTCAAGATACACACTGCTGGGCTCCTGAACAGGCAGTCGAGGGACCTTTCACCTCCCTATCCTGCCCCAGGCTGCAGGACTCACAGAGTGCCCTCAAGCCTTACTTCCATGAGTTCAAATTCAATGAAATAGAAGCAGCCCATTTGGGTGGTCATCAGTCACATGTCAGGGATGAATTGTAACAAAGTGTCGGACGCCATTCTTTGATGTTTCACTAGCCCTCCCTCTACCCCAGTGCCCCACATCTGGGAAAGCTTGTGAAAACACCCACATGTTCTCTCCCTTGGTATGCGTGGATGGGTGGCGTTCAAACTACCAGCCCCTGCCTGCACACGGAAACCCTCGTGTTGCCTCCCATCCACTAACCGCAATAAGACTCCCAAACCAGTCTCCTTTCCTGTCTGTCTCGAGCCTTTTTGGGGGGGAGCTGCCTGGGAAGCCTGTCCTGCTCTCCCCTCCAAAGCCTCATTATGTAAGTAAGTAATACACTTTCCGTATCCTCTTGGTGGTGTGAGTGGTGCCACTGGTCTTGACGTTTGAACCACATTTTCGGTAGGGGTCCGTACCATCTCAGAGTAGCTTCAGCAGCTCTCCTCACGATTATTTTAGTAGCACGCTTGCAGAATGGGTGCTTCCCATCCCTGACACTTTAGTGTTTGTCAGCTCCAAAGAGAGTGTGTCTCCAGGAAGAGGCATAGCTCCTGTTCTGTTGAACTTGAAGTTACAACTAGCACCCACCCGGTCTTGCTTCTGTGCTCAGTGACAACAGCGAAATGGAATTCGTGAAAAACACGAAACAATGAAACAAACTGTTATGCCCGAATCGCGAGTCCCCAGAGACCTCCAAGGAGCCGGCACCGGTGCAAGAACAAAAGGGTCTTTATCACAAGCTCGAGCAGGGGCTCCCCTGTCTACCGGCACAGCAGCAGCAAAGTGAAGCCCCGAACAGTGGCAAGCAGGGGTTTTATGGGGGAAGGGCGGGGGTGTTACCGTGCACACGTTGTACGTTTTGCATCATTACGTAAGCACCAATCATAATTGTACAATGCCCATAGTAACAGCGTAGTAACAGTTTTGCCCATTCCGTATCTGCGAGGCGTCAGTTGCATTTGGCGGGACCCTATCATGACCTTTGAGAGTCTTCTAAAATGACCAATTCTGAGGTGGGCTCAGAGAATCTACGTGGGGCTTCTGCAAGCGGTGATTGATTGGCAAGTTTGTACAAAGTAACTACCTGCAGTTCCCAGCCCTGACTCGTCTCCAAGACTACAAGAATGTTACACATTTCTTTTGATTGGCAGATCGCAGGGCGGTCCGAGGGTGGCTTCAGCTGAGGCTTTTCCTGGAACTGGGACTCCGTGCAGCCTGAGGTTGTTTCTAACGGAGGACTTAATTTCAGGCTCCTCAAAACAAACAACAACAACAACAACAGCAACAACGGCTGTTGATCTCTTGCTGGCTTTAAGAACCTTTACACGTGAGGTCTCGGCTAAGTAAGGCTTAATACAACAAAAAGTCTTGGACTGTTGACTGAGAGAGAGATGGCTCTAGGAAGCTACCCTTTCGTGTCTGCCATGCTGTATTAGTCTGCTCAGGCTGCCATCACAAAACACCATCGACTGGCTGGCTGACACCACAGACATTTATTTCTCATGGTTCCGGCGGCTGGGAAGTCCAAGGTCAGTGGGGTGCTAGCTGGTCAGGTTCCTAGTGAGAGCCCTCATCCCAGCCTGCAGATAGCTGCCTTCTCTCTGTGTCTTCACTAAAGGAGGACGAGGTGAGGGTGGGGAGGAGAGATGGAGAGCAAGCTCTCTAATCTCTTCTGATAAAGGCACTAATCCCAACAAGCGGACCCCACCCTCCTCAAAGCCTTATTACCTAAAGACCACCCCCCATCTCCAAATACCATCACACTCTGGGTAAGGGCTTCAGTGTATGGATTTGCGTGGGGCACACAATGCTGTCCATGGTATGTGCTTAGCCCGCGCCTTTCTTTAAAAGCAGTAACTCTCTTTATTCACACTCTGGAGGCTTGAAGTGAATTGCGGCGTATCCGTGAATCGCTGTGCGCACCCTACTTTAAAACTTCCTCCACTCTCTGTTTTCACTGCATCCATCGCAACTGTGTATGTTCTTTCCTAAGCAGCTTGAGGAAGTTACAAGATCCAAATTCTCTTTCTCTCTTGTGGGAGGTCTTTGACCATTACTGATTCCCATTATTTGATCTACACACCTCTTTATTTTATTTTTTTCGCAAATAACTGTGTGTCTACTGGCACGAGCCACTCCGAAGGCGCAATTGGGGAAGAAAATGCAGTGTGCATACCCCCAGGGTGCCGCCCCACAGCGACACTGTAGTTCCGCTTGCAATCACAGAATTCAAAGGAAGGGACTTGTGCGGGACTAAAGGGTCACCCAGGATACTAAGACTTGAGGGCAGCGGAGGACCTTGATTACTCATTGGACGCGTGGAATGTCAGTCATTGCTTCTCAGCGAATGAGCGTCGAGCTGGCGATGGGGAAGTGGCCCTTTGTTGACCCTTTCAAGTTCCGCCTCCCTCCCGTCACCGTCCCAACGGAATCTTTCCCCCCTCGTCCACTGCCGCCTGAGGCGCGGTCTGGCTCCGCCGCTCCTGGGGCTGCCCCTCTGCCCTTCCTGTCGTGGGGCTTCCACAGGCACCTTCGCAGACCGTTGTGTCCCCTGAAGCATCTTCTCTGCCGCCCCCACCGCCTCGGGACAGGCCCTGCTGCCAACAGCCTCTCCTTGAGGGCAGTCCCTTCAGCGGAGGCCATTTTCGCCGGAGTTCCCGCTGCAGTCCAGTCAAGGCTCCAGCTGAGGCACTGACTGGCGAGTCCCTCGGGCCATGTCTACCACAGAGGGGCAAAATCTGGCCCTAGGTGGCCAGGACAGAGCCGGTGATGGGGCAGGCCAGGACCCCAGACTCCTCGGGGTTCGGGCGTCACCTTCAGAAAGGGAGGGCGAGGGCGAGGGCGAGGAGGGTGCGGCCTTCCTGCCTCCCGAAGAGGTTTCCAGAGACCTTCCTGAAGAGCAAGATGGGCAGGCGGCCACCTGGGCCGCAGAAGAGAGCTGTGTTGTAAAGCTGCCAGAAGAGAAGGATGAGCGGGAAGAGGAAGACGACGGGGAGGTCGACGGGGAGGACGACGGGGAGGAAGAGGAGTTCGAGTTCGAGTTCGGGGACGAGGACGAACCCTCGCAAGATTTCGAATTTGAGTTTGGGAACCAGGAGGGGTCCGAATATGAGTCGGAAGAGCAGGACGAAAACCAGGAAGACAACGAGGAGGAAGAGACTGAAGAGGAGGAAGAGAGCAACGGCCAAGAGGGCCCACAAGCCCTCCCCGCAGGTCCTCCTGAGGCCCCCATGGCACGGTTTCGCTCCGTCTTCGGGCCTCGGGTCCGTCTTCTTCTACACCGTATCCATGATAACGACCATGTCCTGGTCCGGCCCCACGAAGGCCGCGTGGCGGTCAGCCGCCACTCCCGGGAGCCCCAGGACCCTGGAGAGGGACCGGCACCCCAGGATCAGGAGAACCCGAGAGAGGAAGCAGAGGTCCGGGTGGGTGAGTCCCTGGCGGAGGGCACCTCGCCCCTGGGGCCGCAGGAACCAGAAGAGAGGGCTGCATCCCCAAAGGCCGGGGAACCTGCAGCAGAGGCCCCGGTCAAAGAGAACAAGGCCCTGGGTGATGCCTCCGAGTCCCGGGAGGCTGGAGCCTGTGCACCTGCCAAGGTCCAGGTTGGCGAGTGGCTGTCAAGTCCTCAGGCCCTTGCAGCCCCCGTAGGGGCACCCGGCTCAAAGGCCGGCGGTGCTCAGCACTTGCCTTTAGCGGTGAAGCGGCGGGTCAAAGCTCTCAAAAACCTTCAGGCCCAATATGCACAAGTAGAAGCTCGGTTCTATAAAGATCTTCACGATCTTGAGAAAAAGTATGCTGCCTTCCACCAAACTCTGTTTGATAAGAGATCGGAGATCGTCAATGCAATCCATGAGCCCACAGAAGGAGAATGTCAGTGGCAAGGAGGTGTTCCGGAAGGCGTGGGGGGGGAAACGGAAAGAGAGCCCGCAGGAGAAGGGCAAGCAAATGGCATACCTCACTTTTGGTTGACAGCTTTTAAAAATGTGAAGATGCTCGGTAGGATGATCCGAAGAAATGACGAGCTTGTACTACAGCACTTGGCAGATGTAAAAGTTAAATTTTCGGAAGCTGGGGAGCCAATGAGCTTCACCATAGAATTTATCTTCAAGTCGAACGAATACTTTTACAACAAAGTCCTGACGAAAACATACCGAATGCGATCAGGCCCAGATGATTCTGATCCTTTCTTCTCCAAAGGGCCAGAAATTATCAGCAGCACGGGGTGCGAGATCTGCTGGAAAGAGGGGGGAAATGTCACCGTGAAAGCGACCAAGCTGCAGAAATGCGAGGGCCTCAGAAGTGTATCAACCCCTAGGAAGATGCCCAGCTGTTCTTTCTTCACCTACTTCTATCCTCCTGATTATCCTGAGGGCAGAGTACTGGATGTGGCCACCGATTATAAATTGGGCTATTTTTTCCGTGAAGTTCTGGTCCCCAAGTCCGTATTATTCTTCACTAATGAAGCCAGTGGCTATAATGATGGAAGCTCTGATAATGAGGTCCAAGAAGCTGGAGGTGAGGGAAAGAGAGCAGAAGTGATCACAAATGAAGAACCTGAAAAAGCCCTGGACACAGAAGAGAGCAATCCCTGAGGACCCAGGTATCTGTGTGTAGCTTTGTGTGTCACCCATCCATGCCTCACATACATCAGTTATGTTTCTAAATTTTCCCAATAAACTAAATAACAAAACGCAATGTCAAAACTTTACTTCTAGGAGCCAGTGTAATGTTAATGATGTCTGTTGCTATACAATGTAGCATATTCGGGAATGTACTCAGTCCCTTGTTACAAGTCCTTCCAGTTATAGCTGTAAGTCTTCTACAAGTGAGAAATGGGTCAGCCTTGGTGGCAGAGACCAATGGTTGTTTAGAACCCGGTTACCAGAGCAAGGGGCTAAGGGCATGTGAATGAACACTAGCCGGGCCTTCGTCATTTAGCCAGAGAAATACGGTCTCTTACATCAACTAGGAGAGAATTCTTTCTTAAAAATTATTTTTATTTTAGAGATATGCATGAGTGAAGGAGAGGGACAGAGGGGAAGAGACACAGAGAGAATCTTAAGCAGGCTCCAAGCTCAGTGCAGAGCCTGACTTGGGGCTCACTCCCACTACCCTAGCATCATAACCTGAGCTGAAATCAATAGTCAGTCTGTCGCCAGAAGGAGCCACTCTGGCACCCCAAGGAGAGCATTCTTTTGAGAATGGGACTACTTACACAGGTTATCATAAGAATTTTACTGAGGACCACATTTAAAGACTTAACCTAACCATTTGTCCAGTTGTAAATATCTATATTTTAGAAGACAATGAAAAGAAAAAAAACAGTAGTCTTGGTAAGGTTATTGTTTATCACTGGATTGATGATTCAGTTGATCTACATTCAGCGTCTTGTGTTCTTGGCTTTTTCTCTCCCCTTTTACAGATATCGGATCTCGGGGTCTAGGAGGTGAAGAGAGTCTAGTTTATAGATAGAGTCTTTTAAAATCGAAAGAAATGTCTAAATGCCTCAATGTTCTCTCAAGACAAAACAGAGAAAGGCTTTTTGGCGTTTGGGAAATCGGAGATGAGGCTGGTGTGTGACAGAATGGAGGACGTCAGGCTGTGCAAGAGCACCCTGATACCCAGGTGTCTGGGTTTTAAGAGGAAAACATGTTTTCTCCTGTCAGCACAGACGTACATAGGATTGCCTATTCTTACAACATCACTGGTGCATTTTAATCAAGTTCAATGATTAATTGTCTCTTGTTTCTTCTACAGTTCGAAGGCATAGAAAGAGATGAACGATGGAAGCAGTGATGAGTTTGTTCTACAATGAATTGAGATTTTCTGAGTTTAAGTTATCCATGGAGATTTTATCACCACTGGTTTTGTTCCTGTGTTCGTCAACCAAAGAGTGATATCACTTTTTTTTTTTCTTACATCTTTGAGAGCTATGACGTTGGTTCTACTTAAAATAAAAGTTTGTCGAAAATGAATAAGCTGCACAGTTTTAGATATAGAACCCTGACTCAAATCTATCTTTGTATCTTTTTGTTTTGGCCCACCTTACTACTACTGAAAGGAATCACTTTCAACCATTTGGTAAGGCTGTCTTAAGTTCTTTTATTGCATCCTCCAATTAATTAAAAGATTATAAGCAACTTATATAAAGAAGGATGGAGGCTGTCCCTACTGCATGTTTTTGAAGTACCTGATGGATGACCTAGCTTACCTAGAGACCAGACGGTGCTGAGCTGTACTGGGCTGATGTGGACCAGCGACATCAGCTGGAAAACTTTAGAAATGCAAGTTCTCAGGCCCCCACTCCATACCTACTGAATGGGTAATCCTGGTGCTGGGCCAGCAATCCTAGTGTTGCAAGCCTATCCAGGTGATACTGAATCTCAGTAACGGTTGAGAACCACGCATTTCAAGCAGTGAATGAGGGAAAGGAAACCTCAAGCTTCTTCTGTGGTAGGAGCAGCCTTAACTCCCTGACGTGAGGATGTTTCCGGTAGACAGTAAGGACTGAGCTGGGGATGAGACTGGAATTCTTAACGGCCTGGGACACAGAGAAAGGCCTCCTAGAGCGACAAACTTTGGGTGGTAGCATTTCAAAATAATGGACAAGGGAACAGCTGATTCCAGAAGGGTAGAAACGTTATGACACTATGTATATGAATTTTTAAACATGCAAAACAAACATGCTTATTATGTATATGTGTGTATATATCGTAAAAAGCATGCATTGGAGCAATGCATGCATATGTAGCATGCAGAGAGGCACGTAATGGAATGAAAAGGAGCTTTTTAAGATAGTGGTTATGGATCGTGTAGAGGGAGAGAGGAGAATTCAAATGGGGAGGGGCCGTCTTAGTTTTCTCCTTCTGTTGTAACAAATTACAGAAAGTGGGGGGCTTCAAACAGAAACCTATACCCTCACACCCTGGGCGCTGACTCTGGCAGTTCTCTAGTTCTGAAGTTCTGATTTCAGGTGAAATCGGAATGAGGACCCAGGCACACTTCCTTTGAAGGTCCAGGAGAGAATACCCCTTGCCTCTTGCAGATTCTGGTGACTCCTGGAATTCCTTGGCTTGTGGCACCATAACTCCAATCTCTGCCTCCGTTTTCATATGACTCTCCCTGTGTGTCTGCAACTCCATCCCGCCTCTCCTTTCTCTTACACTCACATTAACCACTGGGTTCAGTCTCACCCTTAACCCAAGATGATCTCATCATTTGCCTCCCTTCATCTACTTATATTTGCAAAGACCCCCCTTTACAAGGGCCGGATGTTAGGACTTGGAATCTTCCTTTTGGAAAGAAAAGTAGTTTAACCCACTGCAG
Source organism: Crocuta crocuta (assembly GCF_008692635.1). Classification (NCBI taxonomy): domain Eukaryota; kingdom Metazoa; phylum Chordata; class Mammalia; order Carnivora; family Hyaenidae; genus Crocuta; species Crocuta crocuta. The sequence goes on along the minus strand of NW_027529201.1, from coordinate 7,201 downwards.
GTACACGGCGGGATTCAACTGTATTTGTAATGTATTTCTTAAGTGGGGTTGTGGGTAAATGGGTGCAGTGTTGTCTGTACCATAAACTGCGTACATCTGAAATATTTCCTAATAAAAATGAAAATGAAATAAAAGAGGAAATGGAGAAAATGGGCCTCTTATCTGGAAGCTGCTTAAGGAAAATGAAGTCTTAGGTTACCTGAGTGGAAGATCAGGGAAAGGCCAGAGGTTTGATGGTAGAAGATCCTGTTCCTACATTTAGGTAAAGCTGGCTAGGCGCTGGTATTTTCCATCAATATCTCTTTCTTTCATATTCTGTGGTAGCACATCTCATGTTCTAACTAATATTGCAATCATTTATATATGTGTATTTACTTCTCCACGCCTCTTGACCGTCTTCGTATGGATTGTGAAATCCGGGATAACTGCAAACGTAGAAGGTTTGTTTTTTACTTGAGAGAGCGCTCGAGTTGGGGAGAGGGACAAAGAGATAGACGTAGAATCTTTTTTTAAAAAAAGCATATTTATTTATTTTGGGGAGAGCACAAGCAGGGGAGGGCCAGAGAGGATCCTATGTGGGCTCTGCACTGAGAAGTAGACAGCAGCGATTCCCACGGGGGGCCCAAAAACTCACAAACAGCGAGATCATGACCTGAGCCGAAGTCGGACACTCGACCAACTGAGCCACGCAGGTGCCCCGAGGAGAGAGGGGCAATCTTAAGGAGGCCCCACACTCAGCATTGGAGCCCGATGCTGGGCTCAACCCTACGAACCTGGGATCATGACCTGAGCCGAAATCAAGTGTCGGACACTCAAGGTACTGAGCCACTCGGGTACACCAACAAACTTAGAAGGTTTTATTCTTCCTTCACCAAATATCAAGCACTCTGTTCTCCACCTTCATAGGTGCTCAATTAATGGTTTTTAAAGTGAAGTCAATATAATGCATCCAAGAACTTTTCTTTTCACCAGTGCTGGCAGTTTGACATGTATTATCATGTAGTACACCTTATGACTAGAACTACATGGTGAGAGAATGCACGGTGCTCTTTCTCAGCACTATGTAATTGGAAAGGGTGGGGCAATTAGACAGCCATCCATGTAGTGCAATGTGAAGGCCCTCATTTTGTTTCTGATTGGTCAGTTCCTGGTGTACCAGCTATTAAGCACATCCTTTTTCTCAGACCCTATCAAGAGAGGCCCGTCTCCTGAACTTCATGCTTTGAAGACTCCCTTTGTTTCTCTTCCCAGTGTGTTCTTCCCACGAGGCCGAGTGCCCAGTCTTGAAGCCAGAGGATTATATTCACACTCAGTGTCCTAGCCTCCTCCATATCATCCTTGAGATACCTGGGACACCGGGACTCCCCCTCCAGACGGACCCAAGCCCGCTGCCAGCACCAGCATGCCCTTTGTTGGGGCTGTCCTTTTGTGGCCTGACAGCATTGTTGGGGTATGTACTTCCAGGCGGCTATGGCAGGAGCAGGGCAGTACATGAGGAACAGTCGATGTTCAAGGTTGGCCCAGGTTGTCCACAGACACACAAATAAGTCCTCAACGGTGGGGGATAAAACTCGGAGTGGGAAGAAAAGGCAGACTGGTGAATGAATGCCGGAGGCTTAGTCTAGGGCCGTGGGCCTGGAAGGTTGGTCGTGGTTCCTCCCACACTGAAGGCTCAAAAGGTAAAGCCGTCTATGAATTCAAAACCCAAACCAGACCTTTCAGGCCATTATGAAAGTATGTTTATCATGGAAGGAGATGCAACATGTTTGAACAGTTTATTGGTTGAATGAAACATTTCAAATACTTAGGAATATGGCAGGTAAGACCACAAGTGAAGTATTGCCTCCAACCTTGCAAATTTTATAAATATCATAGGTGGGGCACATCAAACATTTGGTTTTCTTTAGCCCCCAAGAGCCATCAGGCCCTCTCACTGCTGTTTTGCACTGCTTCAAGGTAACCACATGACTGCGCCAGAGGCAACAGACGACCTCCTGGCTGTGTGCTTATCCACTGTCCTTGTACTAGTTGTGCTGTTTTCCATTCGTTTCTTCCCTTATAATACAGTAAAGTATGACAAATTCTTAAAACATATAGCTCAACTAAATGTTCCTGCCTATTCTCTTTGTTTATTTATTTTTAACAGGAGAGACAGAGCACGAGCGAGGGAGGGCCAGAGAGAGAGAGGGAGAATCCAAAGTAGGCTCTAGCACAGAGCCTGATGTGGGACTCAAACCCATGGACCATGAGATCATGACCTGAGCTGAAGTCAGACCCTTAACTGATGAGCCACCCAGGGCCTCCGTTCCTGCCCATTCCTAGCAAATGGACTACAGGGGCTCTCTGCTGCCATTCTATGGCTATCACTGGTATCTAACAGACATTGAAATGTATTCCATTTCATTCATCATCCATTCCATTGCATTTATCAAATGCAGTGCTATCCCTTTCTGAGTGGCAGATTCTAGCCACATACTGGTAGTTCTTGAATCCAAGATCCTCCACATTTTGGGATAATTGGACACTTACACGCTGACAAAGTATCGCTGCTCATAGTGAAAGCAATCTAACAGTGCATGAGTGGACATAGCATTCAATGTCCACTTCATGCTGTCTTACATGCTCACAATCTAGCATTGTGAGATGGAATGGGCTTTTAAGAAAATGACTAATGAAGATTGCTAGAAGGTCCACTTCTAACATAATAGCTTGAGGAACTCTATGAATCTGCTCCCCAATGAAACTGGTAAAACTTAAAAAAAAAAAATCAAACTATTTGGGATGCCTGGGTCGTGCTGTTAAGTGTTTGACTCTTAAGCTAAACTCAGGCCATGATCTCACAGTTTGTGAGTTTGTGCCCCATATCGGGCTCTGCACTGATGGCATGAAACCTTCTTGGGACTCTGTCTCTCCCTCTCTTTACTGCTCTCCAGTTTGTGCTCTCTCTCCTTATCTCAAAATAAGTATATAAATTTAAACTATCTAATTCACCTAGAAGTGGTCCTAAAGGCATACAGAAGGTAAAGAAACATTTATTGAATAAAATCTACTCAAACTTGATAAGAGCAGTGGGGCACTAGGGTGGCTCAGTCAGTTAAACATCCAATTCTTGGTTTCAGATCAGGTTACAATCCCATGGTCTGTGGGTCTAAGTCCCACATTTGGCTCCATGCTGACAGCAAGGAGCCTGCTTGGGATTCTCTCTCACTCTCCCTCTTTCTCTCCCACTCCTTTACTTGCTCAAGCACATGTGTGTGCTCTCTCATTCTCTAAAAATAAATAAACATACAAAAATTGATAAGGACAGTGAGACATTTGAGCCTAGAGGTATACCCTCTCTTTAGCTGTGATAGGCCTGAAAGGATAAAAAATCTGCAACCAAGAATACCTTATCCAGGAATTCTATGAACCAGATTAGAAGGAGAGAAAAGGAATTTTCCAGACACAAAAATTAAAGTAATATTTGACCACTAAAGTAGCCTTTCAAGTAATGCTAAAGTGGCCTCTTTGGGTGGAAATGAAAGACCATAATAAGAGTAAGAAAAGTAGGAAGCCAAAAA
>NW_027529201.1:866-3628 GCF_008692635.1 Crocuta crocuta | reverse complement strand
GGAAAATAAGTGTATCTGTAAAAATTAGTCAAGGGACTCATAAAATTAAAGAATGTAAAGTATGACACCATATACCTAAAATGATGGGGGGAGGTTCAAACTCAAACGACTACCAGCTTAATATAGACTGCTACATGCAGAATGGTTTTCATAAAAATCTAATGGTAACCACAAATCAAAACCAGTAATAGACATACAAAAAAATAAAGAGAAAAAATTCCAAGTTTATCACTAAGGAAAGCCACCTAATCATGATAGAAGAGAAAAAGAGAAGAATAAAAAAAAGAACAACTACAAAAACAACCACAAAACAAATAACAAAGTGACAATAAATACATACCTATCATAATTACTTGGAATGTAAATGGATTAAACACTCCAATCAAAAGACATAGAGTGATAGAAAGGAAAAAAACAAGACACATGTATATATGTTGCCTACAAGAGGCTCATTTCAGACCTAAAGACAGATGCAGATTGAGCACTGAAGGATTGAGAAGCATTTATCATGCTAATGAATGTGAATAGAAAGCTGGAACAGCAATAGGTATATCAGACAAAATAGACTTTTGAAAAGATTTATTCATTTATGTTTTGGGAGAAAGAGTGATTGAGAAAGAGGAGAATAAGGAGAGAGAGAGAAGGAGAGAGAGAGAGAGAGATAGAGAGAGAGAGAATCTTAAGCAGGCTCCAGGCTCAGTGTGGGGCCCAAAGCAGGGCTTGATTTCATGACCTTGGGATCATGACCTCAGCTGAAATAGAGTCAGACACTTAACCAATGGAGCCACCTAAGCACCCCAACAATATAGACTTTAAAACAAAGACTATAACAAAAGACAAAGAAGGACACTATATAAATACAAACAAAACCCTCCAGTAAGAAGATATAACAATTGTAAATATTTATGCACCAAACATGAAGGCATCCAAATACATTAAGCCGTTAATAACAAACATAGAGGGATTAATATATAGTAATACATTAATAATAGGGTAATTTAACACTCCACTTACATTGATGGACAAATCATCCACACAGAAATCAACAAGGAATTGTTGGATTTGAATGATGCCTTGGAGTAAATGGATCTAATAAGGATTCAGAATATTCTACCTTAAAACAGCAGAATACACATTCTTTTCAAGCACTAATGGAACATTCTCCAGAATAGATCATGTATTAGGTCACAATAAAGTCTCAACAAATTCACAAAGATCAAAGTCAAAAGAGGCATCTTTTCTGGCCAAAAGAAAAAATCTGGAAAGAGCACAAATACATGGACGTTACATAACATGCCACTAAACAATGAATGGATCAACCAGTAAATCAAAGAGAAAATTTAAAAATGCATAGAAATAAATGAAAATGAAAACAATATCGTCTAAAATTTGGGAGATGAAGCAAAAGCTTTCCTACAGGAGAATTTTAGAGCAATAAAGGCCTAATGTAATACCCAAGAAAAATCTCAAATAAACAACCTACTTATGATCACCTACTTCTCAATCAGAGGATTTTGCAACTCTTGATCTCAGGGTCATGAGCCCCATGTTGTGTGTAGAGATTACTAAAAATGAATGAATGAATGAGTGAATGAATGAATGGACGAACAAACTTATGAAAAATGAAAGAAAACAAAAGTAAAAAAATCAACCAAAACTTACATCTAAAAGAGTGAGAAAAAAAAAGAACAAACAAAACTGAAAACAACAGAATTAAAGAAATAATAAAGATTATAGCAGAAATAAATGCTATAAAAAATAAATAATATGACAAAAGAGATTGACGAAACTGGATCTGGCTCTTTGAAAAGATCAATAAAATTGATAAACTTTTAAGCAGAATCATCAAAACAGAAGGGAGAGGATTCAAATGATCAAAATCAGAAGGGGAAAATGAGAGATAACAACTGACACCGCAGAAGTACAAAGGATTGCAAGAGAATATTATGAAAAATTATATGGCAGATTTGGACAATCCAGAAGAAATTGATAAATTTCTAGGAACATGACCACCCAAAACTGAAGCAGAAACTAATATAAATTCTGAAAAGACCTGGTGTTATATGTAAACCAACTTGAAAATAAACTTTTTCAGAAAAAAAAAATTGAAAAGACCAATTCCCAGCAAGGATATTGAAACACTAATCAAAAAACTCCCTCCANAGAAAACACAGGGTTACCTGGGTGGCTTAGTCAGTTGAGCGTCCAACTTTAGTTCAGGTCATGATCTCACGATTCGTGGGTTGAAGCCCTGTGTCAGGCTTGGTGCTGACAGCTAATTTTGGATTAGCTGAGCCTGGAGCCAATTTTGGATGCGGTGTCTCTCTCTCTCTCTGACCCTCCCCTGTTCACGCTGTCTCTCTCTCTCAGAAATAAGTAAAACGAGAGATGCCTGCCTGGTGACCAAAAAGATTCTCGTGGTTCTCTCATTTCTCCCTCGCTGACACCGTCCATTCTTCAAGGACCGCTGGACCCAGACAGAGTCTGCCTCCAACATACAAACACTTAACTGGCCCAGTCGTGATCTACATGAGCTGAAGGAGTGACTCGCTCTTCCTGAGTCTATGCCATATATACAGGAGGGCTGCTATAAGAAACAAGCCAAATTGGGGCGCCTGGGTGGCTTAGTCGGTTAAGCGTCCGACTTTCACTTAGGTCATGATCTCGCGGTTCGTGGGTTCGAGCCCCACGTCGGGCTCTGTGCTGACAGCCAGCTCAGAGCCTGGAGCCTGTTTCAGATTCTGTGACTTCCTCTCTCTCTG
>NW_027529201.1:0-426 GCF_008692635.1 Crocuta crocuta | reverse complement strand
GATTGAAGAAGCAGAAAGGAGAATAAGTGATTTAGAAGACTCAATTATAGAAAAAGAAGAAACTGAGAAAAAGAGAGCTAAACTGATCCAGAAACATGAAAGAAGAGTTTGAGAGCTCAGCGATACAATCAAACGGAACGATATCCGTATCATAGGAATTCCAGAAGAGGAAGAGAGAGGGAAAGATGCTGAAGGAGTCCTGGAACAAATTACAGCAGAGACCTTCCCCAACATGGAGAGGGAAGTACATGTTGAAATTCAAGAGGCACAGAGAACTCCCCTCAGACATAAGTTGAATCAATCTTCTGCATGTCATATCATAATGAAACTAGCAAAATATAAGCACAAAGAGAGAATTCTGAAAGCAGCGAGGGAGAAAACGGCTCTAACATACAAAGGGAAACCTATCAGAGTGGTGACAGACCT
>NW_027529200.1:352942-367007 GCF_008692635.1 Crocuta crocuta | reverse complement strand
CGAGCCTGCTGGAGTGAGGAAAACCAGGTCCCTCTATGGCTCGTCGCCGGAAACACGAACTCACAGGTAAATTTCCCAGTTTTTAGCTCTTTGCCTTCCCCCTAGAGCTCCAGCCCGCCAGGAGCGCAGACGCCTGGTGTCCGCGCGCGGCTCTTCCAGGGGCCCAAGCCCGCCGGGAGGACAATGGCGGCAGGCGCGCCACCACTCTGAAGTCCCGCCTCCAGGAACCAGCACAAAGAAGCAGTCTGTGTGTCAGCCCCCCTGGGACCAGTTGGCGCGAGGGGACCTGGCGTGCAGGTATTTGGCAAGTACGGTCTTTCTATGCCCCGAGCAGAGGTTTTTTCCCCCTGAGCGGAGGTTTTTCTGTTTCGGACTCTCTCTTTTTCCCCTCTCACTCCCCGGAGAGGGGGATCGCCTCTGACCCTGGAGTCTCCGATCACGGCCCGATTTTATCTTCCCCAGTTCGCACTCACGTTAGAAGGCTTTCTCAGTGGATTCTGTGTCCTTTTTCTCCCAATCTCTCAGGTTTTGTAAGGTTTCCAATGGCTTCAGATCTTTTCCGTATGATGTATGGGCGCGAGTGCAAGTATGGAGCTCCTTACTTCTCCGCCATCTTGCCCCTCCCTCAGAGTATGTGTAGTTTTAAAAGATATTGCTAAACTGTCTTCCAGAGCAGCTGTATCATTTTGCATTTCCACCAGCAGTAATGAGAGTTCGTTTTGCTCCACATCTTCATTAGTATTTGGTGTTGTCAGTATTCTAGATTTTGGCCATTCTAATAGGTGTCTGAGGATATCTCATTGTTTTGATTTGAATTTCCCTGATGGCATATGATGTGAAACATCTTTTCATATACTTATTTGCTATGTATATAGCTTCTTTGGTGAGGAATCTACTAAGATCTTTGGCCTTTATTTTCGTTTCATTATTTTCATATTGTTAAGTCTCAAGAGTTCTTTGTAAATTTTGATAACAGTTCTTTATCAAATGTGTCTCTTGCAAATATTTTTTTTCTAGTCTGTGGCTTCTCAGTCTCTTCACATTGTCTTTTGCAGAGCTGAAGGTTTAAATTTTGAACAAGTCTTGCTTATCAGTGATTTCTCACAGATCATGTCTTTAGTGTTGTATTTAAAAGGCATCATCAAACTCAATGTCATCTAAGTTCTTCCCTCCATTGTCTTGTAGGAGTTTTGCAGTTTTGCACTTTACATTTAGGTCTATAATTCATTTTGAGTTAATTTTTGTGAAAGGTGAAATGACTGTCTAGATTTTTTTTTTTTTNCTGTTGTATTGCCTTTGTTCTTTTGTCAAAGATCAGTTGACTATATTTATGGTGACCTATTTCATTGATCTCTTTCTGTGCCATCTATTCGTTTTTTCTTTTGCCAGTATCATAATATTTTGATTACTGCACCTTTATCATAAGTCTTGAAGTTGGGCATTGTTTGTCCTCCAGGTTTGTTCTTTTTCAATATAGTGTTGGCTATTCTGAGTCTTTAGCTTATCCATGTAAACTTTAGAATCATTTTGTCAATATTCATAAAGTAACTTGCTTGGATTTTGATTAGCATTGCATTGAATTTATTAGTCCTGTTGGGAAGAACTGAAATCTTGACAATATTGATTCTTCTTATTCATGGAACATGGAATATCTCTCCATTTATTTAGTTCTTCTTTGATTTTATTCATCACACTTTTATACTTTTCCTCTTTTCCTCATGAGTGTCTTGTGCATATTTTGTTAGCTTTATAGGTGTTTCTTTGGGTTCAAATGTAAATAGTCTTGTGTTTTTAATGTCAGATTCCACTGATCCATTGTTGGTACAGAGGAAAGAAGTTGAGTTTTGTAAGGTAACTTTGTATCCTACAACCTTGGCATTATATATAGCTCATTAGTTCCAGAAGTTTTTGTTTATTCTTTGAAATTTTCTATATACATGATCATGTTATCTGAGAACAATGACAGTTTTATGTCCTCCTCCCAATCTATGTATCTTTTCTTTTCTTTTCTTTTCTTGCCTTATTTTATTATCAAGAGCCTCTAATACAGTTTTGAAAAGGAGCGGTGAGAGCAGACATCGTTGCCTTTGTACCTGATCTTAGAAAGCTTTGTGATTCCAGTGTCAGCTATAGGTTTTTTATAGATGATCTTTATCAAGTTGAGAAAGTTTCTGTCTATTCCTATTTTTTTCCATCATGAATTTCTGTTGGATTTTGTCAAATGCTTTTTCTATAACTATTGATATGATAATATGATTTTTCTTTTTTAGTATGTTGATGTGATGGATTGCATTAATTGATGTTCAAAAAATAATTTCTTCGTATCAAACAAATAGGTATGTTAGTATATCCAAGTTTGGCTTAAAGTAGAAAAATACAGTTTTCCCTTTACATTGTTTCTAAGGAGAAATCCCAAATACTGAAATATATCCGAAAACTACTGAGAGACTTAAGCTACTTTTCCCTGCACATATCCCACTTACACCCCTGTTAAAAAGATGATAGGTATTACACGGTTAGGATAATTGTAGCCCTTTATCAAATTGGCAGATGCTCAGTAATCATTTTTGTCCCCATTAGGCAACAATACTTACAAAATAAAAGGACACCTGTTGGTGTCCTTACAGCTGTATCTGAATTGGAAGGCACTAGCACTCATCATTCCAGATAGTGGGTGAACCAAAGGAGCACTGACATTTTTCATGATGAGAGCTGCATATAAACACTTGGCCCATTCTGGAGACTTCTACTGCCCAGCCAAGTGAGTCTGTTGAGGCAGTTACTTCTCCTGCTGTATTTGTAAGCTGCAGATCATTTATAAAGCTGTGATAACAAAAAAACCCTAGAATTAAAATCAAAGACCCTCCAGTACTCTGCAGTTGTGAGACAATGCATTAGAAGGAAGTGTTTTCAAACTTAGGAATGCATTATTTCAGCTTTAGTACATGTAGATGCAGAATTTGCTAAGTGGCTTTTTCAGGCAAATAGTTAATTATCCAGGGGCCCAGTTATGAAAAATTCATTCATGAGGAAATATTAAGAGTCCTTACCTTATTATGAAGGGTGGTTTGTTTTTCAACTTTACATCGATTTATATACCCACATACTGGAGGCAATAAAAAAGAATTATTCCATTTCACTTTTATTAGATTTTACTGCATAGAATGTAGCTATAAAGAAGATGTTTAAAAATATGCTGTGTCTTAGATTTTAAAATAAATTCATTGTTTAAAAGTATCAACCTGGGAGGAGGTACTTACTACCTGGATGTTACCATTGCTCAAACATTTTTGAAAACCATTCCTGGAACTTTCTTTTTTTTTTTTTTTAGTGTTTTTTATTTATTTTTAGGAGAGAGAGAGAGAGAGACAGCGTGAGCAGGGGAGGGTCAGAGAGAGAGGGAGACACAGACTCTGAAATAGGCTCCAGGCTCTGATCTGTCAGTCCAGCACAGAGCCCGACGCGGGGCTCGAACCCACAAACCGCGAGATCATGACCTAAGCGAAAGTCGGACGCTCAACCGACTAAGCCACCCAGGCGCCCCCCTTTACTGGAACTTTCTTGAAGGTAGTTTATGTGTCATGCAAGAAACTAACGAAAGAATATACTGATATCTCTTATGAAACTCAAGCACAATTTTCTGATATTTAGAAGCAAAACAAAGTCACTGGCAACAATCTTGTATTTTAAGCATAATAAGCCTAAGTAGAAAGCAGTACAATCATATTAGGTTAGAAGTCTCTGTTTTGAACTGGTTTCTGGATAGGTCTATGTAAATTAGTGAAATACTTAAATTGCTGCCATTAAAAAATGACAATCGAGAATATTGATGTATTCCAGACACAGAACCAAAACAGCAATCTAATATATGTCTTAATTTAGTGAAGANCATTAAAAATATGGAATGCAGCCTAGATGATAGAAATTGGTCTAGTTATATATTTTTGCCTTAGTTTGAAGATTCTCCCATGTATTTATTTCCTAGTATGAATCCACATGCTATATATATGCATATATACACACACACATATATATGGCTCTATACAACCATATATAGTATAGTTTTATATAAAAGTTATAGTTATATATAAGTAATATATCTGAAACCATATAAATATATTACTGTGTTTGTGTATGTGTATATATACAACTATATTGAACCATGTATGTAAATATATAGAACTATAAAACCATANGTCCAGATTTGTTTTTGTTTATTCTGCAGAATGTTTTCTTAAATAGTGTTTTAAGTTTGAATTATTTAAAAACCTCATGCATTGTTGGTGGGAATGCAAACTGGTATAGCCACTATGGAAAATAGTATGGAGGTTCCTCAAAAAGTTAAAAATAGAACTACCTTATGATCCAGCAATCGCACTACTGGGTATTTACCCAAAGAATATGTGAACATTAATTCACAGAGATACATCCACCCCTATACTTATAGCATCATTATTTACAATAGCCAAGATATGGAAGTAGCCCAAGTGTTCATCGATTGATGAATGGGTAAAGAATATGTGGTATGTATATACAATAGAGTATTGTTCAGCCATAAACAAGAATGAAATCTTGCCATTTGCAATAACAAATTTGCTAGAGTATAATGCTAAGTGAAATAAGTCAGATAAAGACAACTACCATATGATTTCACTCATATGTGGAGTTTAAGAAACAAAACAAGCAAGGGAAAAATAGAGAGAGAGAGAGAGAAAGAAATCAAGTAATAAACTCTTAATTACAGAGACCAACTGATGGTGGGTGGGGGATGGTTGAGACAGGTACTGGGGATTAAGGAGTGCCCTTGTCCTGATGAGCACAGGGAGGTGTATGGAAGTGCTGAATTCCTATCCTGTCCACCTGAAACTAATACAACATTGTATGTTAACCAACTGAAATTAAAATAGAAACTTAAAAATAAAAACCAGATTTCAAAATCTAATTTTCTTGCTTCCCTTCATCAGTCAGAAGGTCTGGCATTCCCATCCTCATTCAGTAACAGGTCAGGTGGAACGCCCCCTGTGCTCTGCCATTCACCACTGTCCTCGTCCATTCCTATACCTTCCTGACATACCCACCTAGTGTCATTTGTCATTTATCATCTAATACCGAGCCTGAAATCCTTGAATAAGTTCTGCTAAGGAGTTTTATTTTACCCTTAAGGTCACTGGGGACGGTTTTAAGCAGGGGAGTAGCATGGTGTGAGCTCATGGGAATTTGACTGGCTTATTTAGGAGAGATTATTCAGCTCCCGTAAGGATAAGTGTTTGTTTGCACATGGTTGCTTCTTTCAAGGTAGATACAATGACTGTTTGCTGTCTGGCAGGTTTGCGATTCTTCCCCTTAACTTTTTGACCAGAAAGGAGTCACATTGTCTCTGATTGCTCTTAACCAGCTTGTTTCGTGTATTTGTCTACGGAGTGTGATTTTCTCATATCCTGGGCCTGTACTGCATTGTAGGAAACTGTGATGTTGGACCCCTGTGGCTATATAAACACCAGAGCTTAGTTCAGGAAGCCCTTTGGATTGTCTGCCAGTCTGAAGTGAACGATGATGTTGTTCAAATGCCTTCCTCTCTGTTCTCCTGCATGGCCAAGCATCCGGCTTTTTAGACCCAGCCATTAAACATTAAGGTGACAGAAATAAAATTAATATGACAGAATGACAGTGTTGCTTTTGCTAGAACTAAATGATGCAAATGCCTTAATTAAATTCAATTCCATATGCCTAGAGAGTAAACTCTTCTTCCAAAAAGATAGAATACTAATGTCTTGCATTGATGGAGAGCCTTTCATCTGGCATTTTTCCCACATGGCTTATAAACCAATATGGCACAGGAAAAGCAAACTGGAGAGAACTTCCACCACAAACGGAATGTAACAACTGTTTAATGGTCTCTAACAAAACAGTCGGGCAGGAGCTATAAAAAGNTTGAGTAGAAATTATTATTTCATACGTGAAGCTAAATTTTAAGCAGAGTAAGTTTTTGGAGAGTGAGAGCTAGCTGTTTTAAGTTCTGAAGCCAGAACAAGAAGTAGTCTTCCAATACATAAGATACTGTTGTACTTTACCTACAAAGGGGTTTCGAGCAGGGGAGGGGAAGAAGGCGAGAAGGAAGAACTAAGACCTTTCGTACCTCCACATGCCAGTCCTCACAGTGATACTGCCAGATACGTTGTTAGTGGCACTGTAGAGAAAACTGAGGCTCAGAGAAAGTGAGGAATTTACCCAAGATAAACTTTCCTGAGTGAAACTAGAATTGAAATTAGATCCGTTTGATTTCAAGCTCCTATTTTCCTCTACTTGCCAGACTACTTTTCACTGCAGCTGTTGATACCTCTTATGCTCCGAAATAGAAGTTCTGTCTTCTATGTAGCAGATCTTTTGTCTCCCTCCTCAGAAATTTAGATTCCACGTTCTAGAAGCATATGGAGGAGCTGGTCTTGTGACAGCTCTGTATGCTTCCTGAGGCAACACTGGCTCGTGCCCCCTGAATAGTGCACATACGGTCTCTGGCTTCTCCTTGCTTCAGGGGAAGTTCCTTGACTTTCCAAGGGCGCTTTTCCCAAGTTGCTCGAGTGTTTGGGCACGTGGCTTATTATCTGAGAGTGGGACTGAGAGTTCCAAAGTTGTTGTCATTCTTGAAGAGGCTCTAGGGTCCTAATACAAAAACGTTTCCTACCTCCGTATCTCAGAGGTACAGACGTTCTTGACTACTGTCTACTGTGTCTCTACCATGGGCAATATTAAGTCAGCTAGTAACTTCTTGACTCCTCACACTTTCCCAGAGTGTCTATTCTTATTCTTCCTTCTTTGAAGTCTCCTTCTGATTTGGACAGTTGTGTTATAATCTACATTACTAGAGCATATAATAATTACCTGATAGCCTTATCCTCATTAAAAGAAGAAAAATGTAAAAACCTGATATTTTTACATATCGAATTGCATGCTCCCCTTTTCTGCTACTCAGTGTTAAGTGAGAGAAGTTTACCTGTACTTGTACGAGGAAGTTCATGAAGGTTCAACCAGGATAGCTTTCAAACTTGCAGAGCTCTTGGGCTCCTTCTTCTCGTGTTACTTTGACCTATTAAAAAACATGGTCTTTAGGGATGCCTGGGTGGCTCAGGTGGTTATGCTTTGTGAGTTCAAGCCCTACATCGGGCTCTGTGCTGACTGCTCAGAGCCTGGAGCCTGCTTCAAATTCTGTGTCTCCCTCTCTCTCTCTACCCCTCCCCTGCTCATGCTCTGTCTCCCTCTCTCTCAAATATGGATAATAAAACATAAAAAAATTTTAAAAAATAGAAATAAAAAGCATGGTTTCTCAGTGTAGCTATCTGTCCAGTTATTTCTGAAAATCGCCTCTACTGGGTTTCCAGCCCTCCCCACCCCCCAGATCTAGACTGTCTTTTTCCCCCTCAATTTTCTTGCCCTGGGGAATTTCCTCAGTGCAGAATTCTTTCTCAGAAGCCTGTGGAATCAGGCTGCCCAGGAACTGAATCCGCCCCGTGGTGCTCTTGGACTCACCTCAGGTGTGCAAGTGTGTGTTTCCATTGGTTTTCTCAAATTATCCCACTGAGCCCTCCATTCCCAGGAGGGACTCCTTCTCTTTGTGGTGATGATTTGTTGGCAATGTCTGGGTTGTCTAGCTCTTACGACCACTAGAAATCCCTTGGTCTTTCCTCCTTTTGTGCAGAGCTACTGTTCTCACGTTAATCTTGCATCCGATTTGTATTCTGGGTTCATGTAGATTCATTTGAATTAATTTTTTCCTATGCTACCCTACTTGATTTTTCTGTTTCCAAGAGGAACATCGGAAGATTTTAAGTCTATGTTATCTCCACCAACCTCTTTCCAAAGGGCAGCAACCTCTTAACTCATCTCCCTACTTCTGCTCAGCCTCCTCCCCTCAGTCTTTTCTCAACGCACAGTGAGCCTGTAAGTTAGACCATGTTTGCTGAAGACTCATCAGAGGCCTCCCATTTTATTCAGAGAAAAGCTAAGGTCCTCATCAGGATCACCAACGCCCTCTGATCTGACCTGGCTCCTCATTTCCTTTCTCATCTCATCTCCTTCTCTCTCTTTTTTGTTCTCTCTGCCTCTTCATTCTTCCACCAAAATTCTGACCTGCTTCAGACCTGGGGACTTTGCATTTGTTGTCCTCTCCGTCTTAAATGATCTTCCCTGAGATACCCACTTGGTCCACTTGCTTACTACCTTCCTGGTCTTTTTTCAAATGTCACCTTTCCTGAGACCTTCTGTGTCCATCTTATCTAGCGTGGTACACTCTGTGACATTTGCTAACCCTTTCACCCTTTCTGTTTACTTTTTCTCTAAACACTCTCTAGCCTACTGTATATTTTATGATTTTTATGTTCTGTCTGCCAAGGATTAATGTCTGTATTTCCAGCCCTTAGAACAGTACCTGGTGCAGAGTAGGCTCACATTAAATATTAGTTGAATGCACTAATAAGGGCAGGAAAATAGGCAAATTGTGCTAGAAAAGTTCAGGTAGAAGACTGGTTATATCTGGCTAGGCATAGGAGGCAGGATAAGGCAAGAGCTGACTCTGAACTTGTTCTCAAGGGATGAATAAGATTTAAACAGGTTTATCTGCTGCTGTGATTTCACAGAGGTCTGCATTTATTTTAGACAGATGTGTGACATGTTAAAGAGATAGAAATGACAGGGTGGTGAGGCAGATGAAGTTGTTAAAGTGATGCCAGGTTTGAGTGCGAAGGATTTGGAAGGTGATGGCTCTACATGTGTTGAAGGCATATGTTAAGTTTAGATGGGGATTTGTACCTTTCAGGGTTCTTATTGCAAGAAACATAAGCCATGTCAGGCTATCATAAGAAAAAAAAGAAATTTGATGGAGGAATTGGGGCTTACAGAGTTGATGGGGGTGTCTTAGCACTGTCTGAAAAATACCACAAACTGGTGGCTTCTAAACAAACATTTATTTCTTATGCTTCTGGAGGCTGGAAAGTCCAAAATCATGGCATTTGGCAGATTTAGTGTCTGGTGAGAGCCAGTCTCCTCGCTGATGACCTTCTTCTCACTGTAATTTTACATGGCAGAGGGGTCGTGCTAGCTCTGTCTCTTTTATAAGGGCACTAATCCCAACCAAATCAATTCCAAAAGACCCCGCCTCCTAATACCATCACCTTAGGGGTTAGGATTCAACATCTGAATTTTGAGGGGATACAAACATTCAGACCGTATCAGGAGGTTTACAGAATTCAGAGCTGGCCAACAGGAACAACTGCCGAGGTCATGTAGCAAGAGCCATCTATTATACGCCCCCTGAACTGAATATTGCCCCTTGGTATTTCCCAGTAAATTCATCCATTTTCCTTCTAGTAGAAATCTGTTTCCAGATTTTTTGAATTACAAAGTACTGCATGGGTATATATGTTATGGGTATATATGAAGAGAATATATACACACACACATATATACACATATACACACACATGCATATATATAGATACATACACATACATGTTTTCTGCATGCACAAGTTTCTCCATGGGGTGAAATTGCCAAACTATCAGATATGTCCATACTCAACTCTATGAGATGATACCAAATTGTTTTCCAAAGCGATTATTCCAATTTACACCCCACAAAATTGTATAAATTTTCATTTGCTCCATATCTTCACCCACACTTCATATTTTTTACAAATTTTATTTAAACGTTTTCAGTATAATAAAGTTAACTGTTGTAAATTACTATAGTGCTACGACTTTTGACAAATGTGTACAGTCATGTGTCCACCACCGTAATCGGGATGCAGAACAGTTCCCTCGCCCTGATACGTTCTCTCTGCTGCCTCTTTTTAGCTGCTCCCTTCTCCGTTTCCACATTTGTTATTCTGTTCTCCATCCCTATCATTGTGCCTCTTCCAGAAATGTCATATAAATGGAATAATACAATATGAAGTGCCATGGATCTGGTTTCTTTTCCTCAGCAAAGTGCTTTTGAGAGTCATCTATGCCATTGCATACATCAGTACTTCATTTTGTTGTTGTTGTTGTTGGGTATCATTCCATCTAGACAATGTGTTTAAACAATTCTGTTGTTTAGATGAAATGATACCCTACAATTGGTTTACCCATTCCCCAGTTGAGGATCATTTGGATTGCTTCTGTGTTGGTAATTATGAATAAAGCCGGTGTTAACAATTGAGTACAGATTTTTATGTGGACACGTTTCCATTTCTCAGGTAAGTACCTAAAAGTGGGATTACTGGGCCATATATTCACTGCATTTAACTTTACCAGAAAGTCTGGAACTGTTCTGCAGAGTAGATGGGTACTACATGTACGATAACGAGAGTTCAAGTGACTCTGCATCCTGGTCTGCACTTAGTGTTGCCATTTTTAAAAGTCATTCTGAAGGTACATGGTGGTACCTCATTGTGTGGTTTTGTTGACATTTCCCTGAAGACAAGTAATGTTGAGCATCTTTTCATGTGCATATTTGCCATTCATAGTTCTTTTTATGCCAAGAGTTCTTAGATATGAGCCATGAAAGAAAACAGTGTGGTGAACTGGACTTTAGAAAAATTAGTCATGTTTAGGTAGACATGAGTGCTGTATAATAGAGTGAAGAAATGTAGATTCTATTGTCTGGATCAATTAAACATTTTGGTGGCATCACATGTCGCCAGGAGGAATGTATTCTCCTTTTCCTGGAGGATAGTAAAACATTAGAGACTGAGGAATGAAAAGGAAAGGTAGGTAGGATTGAGGGATATAACAGGTTGAAGGACAGGAAAGTGTGACTCCAGAAGGCAGTCGCAGAGCTGGAATCAGTGAGCCGGAGCCACGTTTCAAGCGATTCCAATGCCTGTGACGTGGCCATGGCTGGGGGTGGAGATGAAGATGCTCAAGGCTTAGAAGATCCAGGGCACTACGACCAGAGGGTAAAATGGTGAATCAGTAGGAAGATGAAGAAACCAAATACCTGGGCAGAGAATGAAATGTGCAGATTATGAAGCAGTTGTTGGAACCATTGAGTAATGGAGTGTCTGTGCCACATGCAGACGTGAACCCCAGATAATCTAGTCTATGTACCCTGCTGAACTTATTCTTGTCTTCTTCTTCAGGTGTCCTCTTTTTGTTTATAAATAGATTTTCAAAGAATCAGTAACATTTGAAGCAATATTCCTAAGAATCGTTACTACTTTGCTCATTTTGGGCAGTATTCTATAGGATGGAAATTTAAATCTTTCCTAAGACTGATTGTAGGGAACATAAGAAAAAATTGGCTGTTGACATCCAGATAGTAGAACATAGTTATTGTGTTGTAGTCAGACACCTGCCATATCACGAAAGCTTTGCTCCCAATCTACTGCCTTCAGCTGCCTGGTTTCATTTTTTTTTAAGTTTATTTATTTATTTTGAGAGAGAGACAGAGAGAGACAGAGAGAGAAGAGAGGAGGAGAGAGAAATGACCGATGGCAGGGGCACAGAAAGAGGGAAAGAGAGAAAATCCCAAACAGGCTCTGTGTTGTTAGTGCAGAGCCCAAGGCGGGGCTTGATCCCACGAACTGTGAGATCGTGACCTGAGTCGAAATCAAGAGTCAGACGCCCAACCTGCTGAGCCACCCAGGTTCCTCAGGTTTCATATTTTTCTTAAGAGCTGGATGTCTGTACATAAAATACTATTTATCACAGTAATGTGATAAACTCTGATCCTCAGATGTATAAACACCTAAATGAATCAACCAGAAGATGCATTCAAAGATGTGTATTTTGTAAAATGTTTTTGATAGGTTCTTTTTTTTCTCATGTTCTGCCTTATCATCCTGAAGTAATATGTCAGAAAGCATTCATAAGATGATTCTGCCTTGTATTCATGTGTTATTTTATAAAGTGACTTTTACATTGTGTGATTGTATTTGGTAATCATTACTTTTATTGGGGGGAGATGTCATCTCTCACATATGTTTGTCTGTGGTTTGTCTAGATCTCTGCCAGGTGGTGGGAAGGGGTACAATACATTGCCCTTGGGGGATTACAGCCTAGCTGAAGGGAAAGAAGAGATGCTGGTAGCAGCCAAATTTAGTACCATAGGGTTTAGACATTAATTATACACTGTCATATCGTTTCTAATCATTTTGTGGGTGTTGGAGGCAGTTTATGAGCTGAAGAATCACTGAAGTATTTGTGGAAGTTTTGTTATGGAGCTGTGATTTTTTAAATAACTTGGGGAAAGGAAGAAGAACATTCTAGGATGGAAAAACTGAAAAGGAAATGCAGGGGTGTGTGTGTGTGTGTGTGTGTGTGTGTGTGTGTGTGTGTGTGTGGATGTGTAGGGAACAAGTGAAGAAATAATGACCAAAAGGGTGGAAGACAGAGCATTTTGAGAACCTGGATATCATAAAGAATTGAAATACAAGTTCAGAAGGGAAGAAGGTGAAGAGAGAGAAGGCTGGATTCATAGGAAGGATTTTATTGTTCAGGATTTCAGGAAACAGTGATTTGTGTTCAAGAGGTCCCAGTTCAAGGTTCTTTTTCCTTCATGGCTAACTTACAGATTTACCTCCTTTAGAATGTCTTTTAGATTAAATTTAGCACTTTGCCTTTTTCTGAATGGTGTTTATATATACACTGACTTAGCATCCAGTGATTTTATATATGTTTATTTTATATCTCCAAATAGATTTAAGGATTATATCTTCTGTATTAAATATAAAAGACTATTGTTGAAATTGTATTCAGAAAACTTGATTAGACCAAAACCCTCTATAGTGGCCACTGACCTCTACCCAGAATGCTGTGCCTCCCCTAGCATTTATGTTCTTTTGCTTCTAAAGGCCTCTACCTGTCACTTTCTTCTGAAGAATGGCCAGGAGCCAGAGCCACTTTGCCCAGAAACAGAGAGCGGGAAGTGTTACCGTCCCCACCCCTAGTCCCATCGCTGCATCAGGGCATCTTGGCCAATAACTGACAGGTGTTGAGTATGAAAGTCCATCCCCCTGTGACTCATGTCGGGCAGTGTTGGGACTTTTATATGTGTGACCAGCTTCCCTGGTCAGGCTTAGGCTGGGCGTTCACCTGAGATCACACCCTTGTTTGGATTTTTCCCTTTCTGTATGACATCGCCCACCTTCATCTTTCTTGGGAGCACTCACACATGAATCTGCATCTTAAGGTTCATTGGGAACACTGACCTAAGGCATTCTCATTTTACTTTGGGGAAACTGAGACCTAATGTAGTTAATTAATTTGCCCAGAGTCATGCACAGCCTAATTTGGACCCAAATCTCTTGAGTCCATGTCTATGCTCTTTTAACTTCTTGGTAGTTCTAGACATGCAATAGACATATAATAATTTTCTGTTGAATTTACAAATAAATGCTGAGTGCTTTGTACGCAAGGCATTTTACTGGCTACTAAAGGAGGCATGAATTTGAGATGTAATCCTTACCTTCCAGAAGCTTAAAAAAGAATGGCAGTCAGATTGCTGTTGGAATCCAGAAAAACAAGGAATGGGGTGTGGGGGGAGATCATGCATTTTTAGAGCAGGCAAAGAGAGGGAGACAGATTCAAAACCAGCATGACATTTAGATTGGCGCTGAGAGGGTTAGGTTTAAACAAAAGTTTATTTACTGTGCCAGCATATCACTTCTCAGTGGCACATGGCTTGTTGCTTCTTCTGAAGTTCTCTAGCCATTTATTGATTTATTTATTAAAGTACAAAGTATTTGTTGAGCACCCACTAGACGGGAGACCATAGACACTACCAGGTGGCACATCATTATCGTGTAGAATTTCTCAGTGAGTTTTCCTCATTTACCATTTTTTTCTCTTCGACTCACAATATTCAAATCTTCCTTTGTCTCTGCCTTGCTAGAACCATGGCCAGTTGGGTTTCCTTTTTGAATTCTTTTCTTAGTTATTTCATTCTTTGTTCTTTTACTTTTGTTCTTTGCTAGCATTGCATTCTTGTTCAGGGTCACAGTATCTTCTCATATCGCCCTTCATGCTCGCTTTCTGTTCCCAGTGGCTCTTTTTCCTGTTTTTTTTTTTTTTATTTGTTTTATGTTTTTTTT
>NW_027529200.1:352421-352850 GCF_008692635.1 Crocuta crocuta | reverse complement strand
AACTGGCTTTCTTGCCTTGTCTGATCACATTTAAGAATGGGACAGAAATAATCACTATAAAAATAATTGGAAGCTTAAACTATGCCATGCCCTGTTTATGTTTATATTTAATTCTCACAACAATCCCATAATATGGATTCTGTCATTCATCCTGTTTTATGGATAAGGTATGAGAGGTTAATAAATTACCAGAGGCCTCTCAGCCAATAACCTACACAGTTATTCTGGCCCAGAGAATGTAGATCCCTAGTCAGTGTCCGTAACCACCATACCATAGTACCTCCTTACCACCGTTGCGCCTGAGGGCTCCATGTCAGGTCAGTACTTGATCTTTTGTCTTGGTTTTATGAGACAGTTCCCCATGCAGACCTTGCCTGCCAGCCAGAGTTCTGGGAAAGAAGGCTAAGAATCTCTATGTTCAGTACATGA
>NW_027529200.1:350255-351399 GCF_008692635.1 Crocuta crocuta | reverse complement strand
TACATAAAATTTCCCAAATTCCAATTCTGCTGCTTTCCTAAGAGTTCTTGCCTTCAGCTGGCCTCTTGCCACCCATTCCAAAAGCCTGCTGGTTTCCTCTCACAAGAGAACAGGTCTCAGTTTTTGAAGAGGTGGGGAAGGGCCCATGGCCTGACTGTGCCGAGTAAGGAGGACATCTGGGAGTGTAACCTACTACTTTATTTTTTATTGAAGTATAATTAGCATACAGTGTGATATTAGTTTCAGGTGTATAGTACAATGATTCAACACATGGGTGGGAGTGCAAACTGGTTCAGCCCCTCTGGAAAACAGTGTGGAGATTCTTCAAAACATTCATGATAGAACTCCCCTATGACCCAGCAATAGCCCTGCTAGGAATTTACCCAAGGGATACAGGAGTGCTGATGCATAGGGCACATGTACCCCAGTGTTCATAGCAGCACTGTTAACAAGAGCCAAATTATGGAAAGAGCCTAATGTCCATTAACTGAGGAATGGATAAAGAAGATGTGGTTTATATATGCAATGGAATACATTGCATATATAATGTATTATATACATTGAATGAAATCCTGCCATATGCAGCAATGTGGATGGAACTGGAGGGTATTATGCTAAGTGAAATTAGTCCGTTGGAGAAAGACAGATATCATATGTTTTCACTCATACGGATCTTGAGAAACTTAACAGAAGACCGTGGGAGAAGGTAAGGGGAAAATAGTTACAAACAGAGAGGGAGGGAGGCAAACCATAAGAGACTTTTAAATACAGAGAACAAATTGAGGTTTAATGGGGGGTGAGAGAGAGAGGAAAGTGGGTGATGGGCATGGAGGAGGGCGCTTATTGGAATGAGCACTGGGTGTTGTATGGAAGCCAATTTTACAATGANAATAAAAAACATTAAAAAAAATGAGATCTAGAAATTTACAACAACATGGATGGATCTAGAGGGTATGATGCTTAGTGAAATAAATCAAACTGAGAAAGACAAATACCACGTGATTTCATTCATATGTGAAATTTAAGAATTCTTTAAAAAATAGGTTTGAGGGGGGAGGGGGGATGGGCATGGAGGAGGACACTTGTGGGGATGAGCACTGAGTTATATGTGGAAACTAATTTGACAATAAACTATTAAAAAAAA
>NW_027529200.1:346804-350088 GCF_008692635.1 Crocuta crocuta | reverse complement strand
TATCTGGAAACTAATTTGACAATAAACTATTTGTAAAAAAAAAAACAGCTTTGAGA
The DNA here is from genome assembly GCF_008692635.1 of Crocuta crocuta. NCBI lineage: Eukaryota > Metazoa > Chordata > Mammalia > Carnivora > Hyaenidae > Crocuta > Crocuta crocuta. The sequence continues at coordinate 350,032 of NW_027529200.1, read as the reverse complement.
TACACTTTACTCACACTATTAAATTAAGTAATTTTTAGTATGTTTGCAGAGTTGTGTAAATATCACCATGATACTTTTTGGAACATTTTTGGAAAACAAAATCCTGTACCTATTAGGAGTCACTCCCCATTCTCTTCCACCTCCGAATCCCTGGCACCTCCTAACCTACTCACTGTCCCTGTGGATTTGCCTATTNATTTTTTTAATTTATTTCTGAGAGAGAGAGACAGCGTGAACAGGGGAGGATCAGAGAGACAGAGGGAGACACAGAATCCGAAACAAGCTCTAGGCTCTGAGCTAGTTGTCAGCACAGAGCCTGATGCGGGGCTTGAACCCACGAACTGCAAGATCATGACCTGGGCCGAAGTCGGACGCTTAACCGACTGAGCCTCCCAGGTGCCCCGGTGAGTGGTTTTCTAAACTTGGGATAATGTTTTTGAGGTTCACCCATGTTGTAGGCTGTGTAGGCGTTTCATTTCTTTTTTATGACCAAATAATATTCTACTACACACTTCTATCATACCCTGTTTATCCATTCGTCAGCTGTTGGACGTTTGAATTGGTCATGCTTTGGGCTCTTATAAAAATGCTGCTGTCAACATTTATGCACATGCTTTTATGTGGATCTGGGTTTTCGTTTCTCTTGGGAGTGGAATTGCTTGGTCATACCATGACTGTGTTTAGCTCTTTGAGGAACAGTCACATTGTTTTTCAGAGTATCTGCGACGTTTTACATTGATAGTGCAAGAGCATTCTAACTGCTTCTCAAGGCAGCTTTCTAGCAGTGTTCAAGCACTGCCTTCCATGTCACCACCTGGAGTAGCTAGGAATCTATGATGTGTTTCAGCTTTTCTCACTGCTGGCTTAGCACGCAAGTGTATCGGTTTCCACTCATCTCTGGGCTTTCTCCTCTCCAAAATAGTGTCCTATGGTCTCTTCCACATTCTCATTTATCCTTGTGGACCTATACTGTTTTCTTCTTCATTCATTTCTCATTTTAATGATGTTTCAGGATGTATTAGAGGTAAGCACATGCGTTCAACCTACCAGTTTAAACTGGAAATGCCTTCGGTTTCTTCTCTTCCTCTTAAAGTCATATAAATTTTAATGCATCTTATTTAAAACAGCAGTTAGAATATAATCCCATTTAATAAGGTGGTTTTTATCATTCTATCTTTTCTTATTTATGTTTTCCTATCTCTTTTTCTCTGTCTCTAATTTACATATATCCCTACCCATCTCTGCATCCAATCTCTACAGTCATAGAAGTTTGGCATATTGTTCACTAAGCTTACCAATGTTTATTTTTGTTTGATGTAATTTGGAGTAATTCTTTGCTTCCTGATACTTTTCTCTATTGCTTATCTTTTTTATTTTTAAAAAAAGTTTCTTTTTTGATTTTTAATTTAATTTTATTTTAGTGANGAGCCCGATGTGGGCCTCGATCCCACAACCCGGGGATCATGACCTGAGCCGAAAGCTTAACCGACTGAACCAAGCAGGTGCCCCACTATTGCTTATTTTTAAAAAAAAATAACAAGCATGGATAAATTTTATAAAAATGATTAAAAAATCATTATGTAAAAAAATCTAAGAATTGATGTCCTGAAAGTTAGGGAGTAGGATGCCTCAAAGAGAGCACAAATAACAACATCAAATAGAGTGAAGGGTGAAGATTGAAAAACAGTCATTATTTCTCCANTCAATCCTTGTTCTTAAATGGCAGCTTTCATTTTGATCTCACAGGGCATCACATGTATACTACACATACACCATGTCATGCTTAAAAATAATAAGTGGCAAGATAAGTAGTATCTCTAAAGACTCATATTTAGGTGTCTCTGAGGTTAATAAAAACTGTACTAATAAAAATAAAGTTATAATTTGGCCTAATTTCTCAGAATAGCATAAAAATCACGTAAGAAACATTTCTCAAGTAAAACTTGTTATGTAATGTGTTTATTGTACTGTCAGTATAACAAATGCCAGTGTGAACATGTGTGCCTTGAAGATACCATATCAAGAGATAAATGTTTCTTAGGTGGAGAAATTCAGTATCACCCACTCAGGAAACCTTCTGTCTCAAGGACAGGGTAAAATGGAGTTCAACAAAAGAAGGAAACAAATGAGGAAAGGGACTCTTGTTAAGCATCGACTTCACAGATTGGGCTTGCATAGGATCGCACCTCACCAGTTTTGAGTCCCGAGCTTAGGAAAGCAATAACTTTGTCACTGCTAGGCTGAAAGTCATAGGTGAAAATTCATTGCCATGTATAGAAGCCTGAAATCCAAATCCTAGTCTTGCTCTTGCTGAGGAAGAGCCAACTAAATCCTCTACTTCTTCTGTTTTTCTTTATACGCTTTTAGTTATGGGCTTATTCTAGTTCCAGTGATTTCCTAGCCATCAGTAAACTGTCATCTACAATAGTGCAGAAAGGATGGTCTAGGAACCACTAACATCGACTTCACTTGGGATCTTTTAGAAAGGATCAGAGCCTGGAACCTGGTTCAGATTCTTGTGTGTCTCTCTCTCCCCCTCTCCTGCTCACACTGTCTATCTGTCTGTCTGTCCCTCTCTCTCATGAATAAATAAACATTAAAATGAAAAAAAAATTGACTATTGTTAGCCTCACCCCAGACTTACTGAATTGGAATCTCTGGGATAGGGCCTACGAATATGCACGTCTGTTATTTCCCTAGGTATGAACTAAAAGTCTGGATTTTATTTGGGATAGCTTGGTGAAAATAATTTCCTGAATAGTGGTGGGAGACCATTCTTCATGGGTCTCTTATTTTTGCACATCTTGTGAGTGGAGGCACTGTTTGGCCTTTGTTCTGGACTCTTTTTCCTAGAATGTTTGTACAGCAAACCATCTTGAAAGATACAGATCACAGCCCTTTGGAGAAGAAGGCCGTTGCTCACTGTCCAGTATAATAAAAGTAATTTCTCCCGATGGGACTAAAGGCAGGCATGCTGGCTTCCCATTATAAAAGATTCAGATTCCCTAGCTTGGGGATCCTCATCTGTGATGCACACCCACTGCATGAAGGATCCAGTGGAAACCTTTTGTGTCACCCCGTGGGACATGTGGGTAAGAGGTATTGACACAAAGTTGAGACTCATGTGGCAGGCTGTACTGTGAGTAATACATTCCTTTGTACTTTGATCTGGAGTTGTCGTCCCTTCTGCTGGCACCTGTGAAACTGGCAGGCTAATTTGTTAGCTTG
>NW_027529200.1:339884-346706 GCF_008692635.1 Crocuta crocuta | reverse complement strand
CTCAGTTCTCGGTAAATGGGTCCTTACTGACCTAATGTGGAGCAAGCTATTTTTTGTTTTATAAACCTATTGCTTTATGTTAGAGTATAGAATTTTTTCTTTTTAAAAATTTTTTTAAAATGTTTGTTTATTTTTGAAAGAGAGAGCACAACTGAGGGAGGGGCAGAGAGAGAGGGAGATACAGAATCTGAAACAGGCTCCAGGCTCTGAGCTGTCAGCACAGAACCTGACATGGGGCTCGAACTCACGAGCTGTGAGATCATGACCTGAGCCGAAGTCGGACGCTTAACTGTCTGAGCCACCCATGCGCCCCTAGAGTATAGAATTTCGAGACATTCACTATTGAAATATAAGATTATCTGGAAAGTATGATGTCAGCCATTTTATCAGATTAAGTAGCAGGTCTTGAGGAAATGAAAGATGGCTTTACAGAATTGAAAAGTGGACATATCTTGAATAGAGATATAAGGGAGATGGTCAGCCTCCAAGGGATTGCCTCCATAGTGGGAAAGGCCCAGAAGATATACTTCTGTGCTCTGAAATTTTGCCTAGAGCCTCCTCTGCCAGCATCCATCTCAGCTGGACACACAATGCACACTGATTTCCTATAATTCCCTTTCTCATTCACAGTGAAATCAAGGGCATCTGCTGGCAGCGCTGTGGATTCTGTTGTTTGCAAACAGCGAGTAAACATCATCCATTGTCTGGGCTTTTTGGAATGGAAGTTGTTATAACATGGGGACTAAGAAGGTTTACTTTGCAGTGAGACAGGAAGAAGGGAAAAGGGGCTGAGAAAAAAATATGAAAAGAACAATAAGGGAATTTCTGTGATTACTGATTTGTGCTGAAACAAAATTGGCCCACATCCCTTCCTGGGAATCCCCTCACTTTGATAAGTCCACATATGAAGTGACACACAGGTGGTAAAGACATATTTCTTAGCATAAATCAGATAATTAAATTAGGACGCATAGCCCTCATGACCTGGAATGGAGTTTCTGGGTAATTACACATTTCAGTTAACTGAGGACTTAAAATTAAACATGGAGACTGGAAGTTTTGCATCCCAAATTGGAATATGTGGTTTCACAAACACATGTCTATTTATACAGGCTGGAAAATGTGAAACTGAGATGGTCCTGGAAAAGCTAGAATGGTTACTATACAGTTAAGTCATTTACATTTTAACAAAGTTAAAATTATTAGTTCATGAAATACACTTAATACAGATTACGTATCTGTTGATTCAGAGACCTTAGGGTCATATCAACACCAGTGAAAATTTTTTTTTAATATGAGGCTGTTTTAATTGATATCTATTTTGGACAAATGGTACTTTGGTGGATATAGGTTGTGGTTTGGGTTTTGGTTTTGGTTCTTCGGTTTAATTATTGTTGTACTTCTCTCTGAATGGTTCTCTGAGAAATGATGAAGATTTTCCTTCAAAAGCTTTATATCATGTCTGAGGGTTTAGTTGCAAATTTATTTGTGATTTGAAGTCTTGTTTCATATAGATTTCTGAAGTGACTGAAATAGTAATAATAATAGCAAAAATAAAACAGTACTGTCAGTGAAAAGAGAGACGGAACCATCCTGTCTACATATTCTCTCTTCATCTTGTTAGTACTTAGCATTACAGAGCATTCGTTTCTACCAATTATACCAACATCTTGGTATAATTAGTGAAATAGAGACACCTTTGCTCACCTACATTGGTTCAAATCGATGTGGGCTTCGTTTGTTCTATTATACCTGAGTGCCATTTTTTTCACTTTTAGATTTTTTATTTTTAAAAAATTTTTATTTTTCTGTCTCTATTTTATTTTGAGAGACAGAGACAGAAAGTGAGCAGGGGAGGGGCAGAGAGGGAGACACAGAATCTGAAGCAGGCTCCAGGCTCTGAGCTGTCAGCGCAGAGGCCAATGCGGGGCTTGAACCCACAGACTGTGAGATCATGACTCAAGCCGAAGTCGGATGTCCAACCGACTAAGCCACCTAGGCGCCCGTTTTTACTTTTAAAAGTAAGGTTTTGTATGTAAATAACCCCTCTTGTTTGTACGTAGACTAGTTACATGAACATTGTAAAATGGCCACTTTCTGTTTCCTTACTTGGTAAGTTTATTTTCTGGTGGTCTTACATTTTTTAAAGCAGTATTTCACTAAATCGTAGGTTACCTCCCATGTACCTCTTTCACTAAATGTTTGTTGAACTCTTAGACTCAATCACGTCTATCATAATATCTCTTTAAATTTTTTAATGTTTATTTATTTATGTGTGTGTGTGTGTGTGTGAGAGAGAGAGAGAGAGAGAGAGAGAGGTAGAGAGAGAGAGGGAGACACAGAATCTGAAGCAGGCTCTAGGTTCCGAACTGTGGGCAACAGAGCCCAACGCGGGGCTTGAACTCACGAATGGTGAGATCATGACCTGAGTTAAAGTCAGATGCTTAACCAACTGAGCTACCCAGGTGTCCCATAATATCTCTTTTAATCTCAAAATTAACTTTCTTAGGTGGATATTATTAATCTCCTTTACAGATAGATGGGGAGACTTGGGCTTGCACGATTTGGTATATCATTCCATGTCATGCTTGTCTACGGTCAGAGAGTCCTGAGAATCAAAATAAGAATTCAGGTATTTTCACACTTTGTCTTCTGTTTGTTCCACAAGATGAGACAGTCTCCTTATAAATGGAATGAGACTATTCCTCCATGAGCTGATCAAGAAAAAACAGGAACATATGAAACGATTCAAGATAGTCAGTATCTGATTGTATCAAAAGATTGGCTTAGCAAGTAAGTGCTATGGAGTGAAGTCCATGTGGGCTATAGTAATCAGAGACTGGGTCTGGCTAAGTGCATAGAACAAGAGGAAAAGGGAGGTTTGCTTGACTAGAAGAAAAGCATCAGCAAATAGGTTGAGTTATGGTTGGGCACATGATTGGTGGACAAATAAAACATCCTCCAGACAAGAATCATTTGAATTATTTCATGAATACGTTTTTCAATATTTAGAGCGTTTGTACTGGACGCCTTATGGACTAAGATGTATGAAAATAAACAGCACAGAAGGAGAACCTGGAGATATTTCTGTTAAAGTGTAGGAAAGCAGAATGGTGGTTACTTAACTTGATAGGCAGGTGACCACGTACATATAAAAACACGGGGTTATAGACAAGGCAGGTTAAATAAGGTGTGTTTAATGGCAGGTCTACACTGTAAAAGTAGGATCTTTGTTTTTAATTTTATCTCATTGAGTACAAGCATATTATATATTCCACTTGCAATCATTTGCTCCGCAGTTTATCCATTGACATGCACACACACGCATGTGAGCAGATGTTTTCTAGTACCTTTGGCAGAAGAATTTAGTGCCTTGTACACATCACACCTGCCATGTCATGCTTATTGATTGAACGATTCAGCTTGCTGAAAGGTACCGGGTGAGATATTAATTTTAAAATGAAAGCCTTCACATCTGCTAATGCCTGTCAGTCTCTGGAGTGAATGTGCCATTCGAGCCAACGGAAGTGGGCAGAAGCAGCCTTCATGGGTAGGGCTGACAAGTTATTTTGAGTCTGCTGAATTACCTTTATTGTTGCCCGGTACTTAAAGGCAGACCTCTCCTTCCATTAAACTCCAGCACTCAAAATAGCTCTAGTGGTTTGGAACTCGTCTTCCTGGGTTTTCACATAAATGGAATATTTGTGGTAGTTGAGCGATAAATGGTGAGATAATGGTGTTTTACAGGCAGTGAAATGACAAGGTCAGTTTTAATTAAGCTGAGATCAACCTCAGTCTGTATTGCACACTTCTGATTAGGTTATTTCAAATTAACATAAGTTTTTGGAGACTTCGCTGAAGTCAGTGGTGTTAAACACCAGCTGTGCTGGCAGAGAAGCGTGGGATATGAGAAGGAGATAGCATTCACATTGAAATTAGCACTTGGCACAATATAATTCTCTGATTGCAAACTATGTGGAGTTGCCTGTGCTAATTGGTTGATTTTATTTGAAGCAGATGTTGTTAGCTTTCCCACTAATGATCTGGAGAGAAATTCTTTTGAAAGACATGCCATGTTAGGATCTCTGCAGTATAATAAGCTAATTACAACTTTAAGTACTTGCAGTAATTAGCACAATGTGTATAAAGTGTTCCTGATCTTTTCACCCTGCCGCATTATTGTCAGGGCAGCTTGAAAAACAAAAAGGAACGCGAGATGGATTGAGTCTCCCTGGTCTAGGCTCTTCGTTTCCCAGACTTCTGCACTAAAGAGATAATGATTTTGACTTAAATCCTTCTCTTTCAGGCATGTCAGAAAGGTTTAGTGCCAATCTCCATCCTACATCACCCAAAAAATGGAGACTGAAATTTACCAAACTAAAATGTTACTTCGCACACAAATGCCTTGAGGGCCCGTGAGGTCTTCGTCACAATAGCAAACCGAGGTATTGGAGGACACCATTAGCATATTTAACTTGTGTTCAATTTTTTTTAATTGTTTACCAATTCGATCCAAGGATCAAATCCATATTTTATTTGAGAACACTGCCCTATTATATTTCCAAGCCCAGACTCTAACCTCCCTGTGTAGGACATTTTATGTGCTTGATATTTCTGTAAGCCTAAAGTCTAGTCTTTCTATATTTTTCAAAACCAAGTTGTTACAGATACATATTTAGCTTATGGTAATTATGAGAGTGAAGACATGGTAGTAGATGCAGGGAATGTGAGCCAAAGGGAAAAAAATGAATTGGGAGGAAAAGAGTTGACAGAGACAAATTCCTAAGACTAAGAAGGCAGCAAGTCACTGCTCTTAATAGGAGTGAACCTGACTTTTGAGGCCAGCGACTAAAATTCTGGCATCTCTAAGAAGACGTGGAGTTGACCGCTGGAAATTAATTTATAGTAAGACGTTAGTATTTCAGTAGCTCTTTGTGGCCTTTTCAAGAGAGTCTCAGAGTTTAGATTTTTAAGATTATTTCATATGCTTAAAAATGCAGCCATTCAAAATGGAGCATTCTCCTGGAACACGTGAATGTATCGAAGCTTTTCTGTTTTCTTATGGCTTTCTCTGATTTCAAGATACTTCTGGGAGAGGCAGAGTCTGAACAAATTCTCCTTGTAAAGTACCTCTGAACAAGTTGGCTAGCTCCCATGGCTTTAGTTTCTAGAGAGTAGGTAACCCAATACCATATTCTGAACTTGGCTGCAGAAGTAAGGCAGAAAAGTCCCTTATTCGCACTTCTAGTGCTGTTGCCTCACTGGTTTTGGGATTGCAAACTGAGATTTCTGTGGTTGCTGGGTTTTTGTCAACCTCCAGTGATGTAGAATTTCACAAGATAAATAGCCAGGGGATGAGAACTTATTGCTATATGTAATTAAAAATTAAAAAATTTAGCAGAAAAGACTGTTTATTCCTAAATTTCTGGAACCTCAGGTGTTCAGTGGAACTCACTGAGGGAAGTAATTATGCGTAGGCTATACATCAAGGATAGAATTTAGACCTAGGGCCCAGATTTTACCCCCGGCACAGTGTCTGGCTTGTTTTAGGCACATAATAAATGGCAAACGGATGAATGATTTTGGTGAAAAGTTAGCGACTCATTCTTTGTCCCTGCTGTGAGGTTTGGTGAGTTTCCACCCTCCTGGAGGTAGTATCATGATTTAGAACTACTCAAAAGGCCATTCGTATATGGTTATTTGACTAAGTGGTCTGAAGATATTCATGAGTGCTTTGGTACAAAAGGTTAAAATCATGCACTGAGTGTTAGTTTTGACCTCCAGTAGCTTTAATGATAGAACTTAAAAGTCATTTGTGGCTCTGGAAGAGATCAACTTACTTAGTAATGGAGCCTCTACTAGAGTAACAAAAACTTATTTGACAATATACCAATGGATTTATATGCTTTGGCCAGTAAGGATCTTTTATTATTATCTTGGTTTTGTTTCCTTAAACCCAAAGCTTCTATTACTCACTCCTAATATAATACTATCTTCGTAGACATATAAACTGGGTTCCTAACAATTTTTTTGCCCTCACTATAGACTGTCTTTTTATGCTTGAGAAAAGGTGAAGTTGTCAAACTATAGCTAGATGTTTACAATATAATAGTATGTGTACATAAAATATTGTACATTTATTATAAATTATGTTATAGATGCATATGTAACATAGTACATATATAATATTGCATAATATGGTATAAATTATTTGTTAGAAAGTTTTAAAAAATCTATCTATCACCTTTCAAGAGAGGTCACCACTGGAAACACCATAACCAGGCCAGATGATTAACTTTTAATAGTATTGTGTTCTGGTAACACTTATGTGGAAAGAGTTAACAGTGAATCCATTACTTTTTTTCATACACTTTTTCATGAAAAGAAAATGATCTGATACACAGAAGGGCAAACTGATTTTTTTAAACCTTTCAACATTTGAGGACGGAGGGGTTTTCCTAAAGGGAAGGACCCCACTTCCAGGGGAGTCAGCAGATTGCTGCATGACCTTTTCTAATGCATCCGCATGCCACCGGCCCTCTGCCTTCCAACATGGCACTCCGCTCTCCTGTCAGGGTCTAATGAAGCATGCAGCTCCGGGAGACTTACTCCTGAGATGCCAGCAGGAGTGGTCATTTCTGTTACTTCCACATGTGCGAAGTGGGGACCAGAAACCCTTATTTGATTGTTGGGAAATAATTAAAAACTCACTCCAGATTTTAAAATCAAAGAACTCAGATTGTTTGATCTCTAGAGGATACAGCAATTATACATAAAAATCTCTTTCATATAAGATTTTTTTTTTTTAAAGTCAATCGCATG
>NW_027529200.1:333015-339633 GCF_008692635.1 Crocuta crocuta | reverse complement strand
AGTCAATCGCATGCCTTCATCTTTGTCTGCTGTAGATTGCCAGGATAGGACTAAATAATATCATTTTGAAGAACAGATTCTCCCTCCTACCCCCGCATTCCCCAATACATTTTTCTTTTTTTCCACAAAAACTTGAAAAACAAACTCCCTGAGGCACCAGAAGCAGGAGTAAGCAGGGTGGTTTGGCTGNTCCCCCCTTCCCACCAAAGCACACACAAAGCTCTGCATGACTTTCTGGTTTCAGGCTCCAGTTTTGCAATTTTTTCTGCCGTGTGCTGAGAAGAAATTGAAATGCAAANGGCTGAGCCACAGTACCATCCCTTGCTGCTCCATGAACCTCTCAGGTTTTTTTTTTATAAGTTTTATTTAATTTTGCAAAAAAAGTAGCTTAGCCACTGAGAAAATTGTGCAGAGGAAAGAAAATTTCTTCCTGATGAGGGATTATGCTCAGCCGAGATGTAATAATATACTGTGTTGCTTGTTTCTATCTGATATTTTCTCTCCTCTGGGCATACCCCATTTCACATATACATCCCATAAGTCACTGGGTTGAGAGTTTGTCAGACCCACAAATGCAGAAGGGGTTATTTCAGCTCCAGTCATAGCAGGTAATAGATTTGGCAAAGAAGGTTTCAGTATTGCTTCAAGGAAGTTGAAATGACTAATGCAGTGACTAAAAATAACATCTAAAACAAAAATATAGTTCTGCACTACAGTAAGAATGAGTGACCTTCTTGGCTTGGAAGAGGGAGGCGAGAGGGCGGAGGAATCTGTGAGAGGAAGATTTCAGAACAAATAGACCTATAATGTTGGTATTTAAGTGCAATTTACTCATTCGCTTCAGCAGATAAAGTCTTAATATGCATGTCATCTGTGGGCAGAGCTTGAAGAATTATAAGCATTAATTTGTTTTAAATAATTTGAAAAAGAACAGTTTTATTAAACACTATAGTCGTCTAAGTAAAAATTTAAAATAAGTCTCTTTATCTTTCATAAAATAATCTCTGCCTACAGGTCTTTTTTTAATGGTTAGATTTTAAAATGATAAATAATCTGTGCTTAAAAAAATCATGCTGCATTGTTTGCCTCAGCTTCAACTATACATCCCCCAAGTGCTGAAGCCAGGAAAACTGGTATAAGCCTGGATCTGCTCCCTTCTTGGCTAGCTCCCCACCACTGTAGGTGCCTGTCCTGTGGTGCGGGTTTGAGGACACACGTGGAATGAGTTAGGTGAGTATGTGATATAAACCTGTGGTGGACTCAGATCTTTCTGTGCTTGTGTCTAGTGTCAGGCCTTCAGTGAGATGAAATAGACTTCCTGGTTTTTGGATTTATCCCTAGTTTGCTTTGTTTCTCTGGAAACTTACTTCAGTGAAATGGTGTCATCTCTAGTATGAAGAGACGGGACACTTTAGGACTACTCGTTCAGCAGAGGGATTTTTATTGGAGATTCAAGGGTGAGAATCCCCAATAATGGATGAAACATTGTGCATATCATGCACGTTTTGTAGTAATAAGCCCATAACCTTTATCCTAAAATTTATGAATTAAGAAGCATAATATTTGTTTCCGATAATAACTCTGAGACAAAGATAAATTATCAGTAGTACTTTATACCTGACTTCACTGAGGCTTATGGAAGTTGAGTCACAAATTTGAAGTGCAGATACCTAATGCAGTAATCTTTCCTTATGCAATTAAAGGCCATTACTTTCATTGGCTTTCAAAGAAGTTGGTTTAATATATGCAAATACTTCCCCCTCTAGTAAGTATAGCTTAATCTCCTAGTCCATGTAAATTTGCGCTAGATGCAGTGTCTTTGTTCTAAATAATAGACTAGAGAAAGGAAAAAATAGTAACTTTACAGTACAGAAACCTGGCTAATACTACATTAGCCAAGTGAGGCAAGTTAATATCACCATTGATGTCATGGGGATATCACGTCCCCTTCTAATAAGATGTAACTTGAGAAGGGCACATCATCTCCATGATGTTCTTCTCCACGATATCCAGTCATGAGAGAAACATCAGAAAAATACAGGATTTTTTTTATGGGATACCAGGTCAGAACTCCTCAAGACTATCCAGGTCATAAGAAATAAGGAAAGACTGAGAAACTGTCACAGACCAGAAGAGACTGGGGAGTCGTGAAAACTAAATGCAATGTGGTATCGTGGATTGGATCCTGGAACAGAAAGAACACTAATGAAAATCTGGTGAAATTAAATAAAGTCTAGAGTTTAGTTAATGGCAATGTACCAATGTCGGTTTCTTAGTTTTGGCAAATACATGATAGAGATATAAGATATTAGCAGAGGGGTACATTGGTTGAGGGGAAACCTCTATTATCTGTGTTATCTAAAATTATTCCAGGATAAAAAGTTAATTTTTAAAAGTTGGTTGAACCTAAAAAGATGAACACAGGCTCCACTCATACTTTGTTCCTGGCTTGACCAGAGTAAATGTCACCTTCCATGGAGATCCTTCCATATGACTTTGGATACTAATCCGCTAACACAATTAATGGTATGCTTCTTAGGGTTATGAGAGTCATTATTGCCTAGTTTTTAGGAATTTGGACTCCTGGGTCTGGACTGCTGGAGCCTGAAGACAGGCTCTACTTCTTACCAGTTGTGTGTTTTTCAGCACGTTACTTGATGTTTCCATAGATTAACCATTACCTCACAGAGCTGTTGTGTGCATGTAATTTACACACTAAAAGTCCTTACAGTAGTGTCTGGTATGTAGTAAGTACTCAATAAGTAGAGGTGGTGATGATGATGATGACACCCCCAAAGCATTGTTTTCATAGCACTATCATACGATGCCCAGTTGCTTACTCCTACTTCTTTTAGATGGTGAGATCTTTAAGGACAGAAACCACATTTTACTTACCTTTGTATCCCCAGGTCTGGTAAATAATAAGTACTTGATAATTGTTGATCAAAATGTATGCTTGGTTAGTTGGATCCTGCCTTGCCTCATCTGGGACCTGGATGTGACCCTCTTGTCACTGCTGCCAAATTCCAGGATCAGGTGGGAGATAATTTCCAATGAATCAGCACTCTCTAGAGCTCTCATAGGTTCAGTGAGGGATCTAAAGACATACACCTGAGGTCTCTACCACGTAGAAACGTACCATCATATATACGCCCATAAATATATCTTAATTTATCTGAAAATGACACAACTCTAGAGTAAACAGTGCTAAGTAAGGACAAATGCTTGAGCTCTAAGAAGGTAGAGATTATAGGAAAACATGATTTGCTTATGTAGAACACTGAACAAACCTAGCTCTCTACAGAGTATGAGAGAAAATGAGCTAAATTCGAAAGAAGCCAACCAAAGTTTGTAAAATGTTCTTAGACATTTTGGAAGTACAGAGGTCCTGTTTTAGATTTATGATGGTCTTACTTCACTATTGAGAGAATTTAGATAATTTAAGACATTTACTTACATGTGCAAGGGCTTTTTTAATGATAATGTGTTCAGAAATGAGTTTTACTGATATTAATAATAATTTGTGGAACTGAGATTGGTTCTCTTTAAAAATTTTTTGATAGAATAGGCTTTTTAAATGTTTATATATTTTGAGAGAGAGAGAGACAGAGAGAGAGAGGCAGGGGTGAAGGGCAGAGAGAGAGGGAGAGAGAGAATTCTGTGTAGGCTCTGCATTGTCAGTTTAGAGCCTGATGTTAGGCTCAAACTCAGGAACTGTGAGATCATCTCCTGAGCTGAAATCAAGAGTCAGAATCTTAATTGACTGAGCCACCTAGGCTCCCTGANCATGAATTTCTGTGCAACTTGTGTTCTCTTTTGACATTGCCAAGTCGCCCCTTAACCAGAATCCCTCGGGGAAAATTTTTAATCAGCTTATATTCATGAACCTTAACAAATCTTTTTACAAATGTTTCTCCCAATAACCATAGGGTGCATTGGGAGTAGGGAGGGTGTGCAAAATGCCTGAAGCTACCTGGCCAGAGGATACCACCATATGTTTGATAACTTAACCTTGCCCTGTTTCATTGTTCCAGGACAGCCAAGAGCCAAGTTCACATCCCAGCCATATATTTGCAAGTCCAGATCCTACCCACATAATTTAGACACCTGAATTAGAGTATTACATCTTGTAGTCTTTGAATAAAAGGGATGTAAAAACAGCTCGTGTAAGCACCATTGCTATTCTAGCCAAGGCTGTGCATTATCACATGGTCTGGAAGAGATCATCTTAATGTGGGGGACAAAGCTACTTGGCAGTAGTTGATATGGCTAATTCTTGAACCCTGCTTTTCAGATTGAATTGCCCAGGGTTGGAACTGACTAGATTTGGCTCATGGAATTCCAGATGCTCTGGTAATTATAGTGCAAGACTAAATTTTCTGTTCTCATTTGTCTTTTTTAAAATACTTTCATTCCTCATTTGGTCTCTTTCACCTAGTATTTAGGGGTTATAGCTTCTATGAGCAAAATTTAGTTTCAAATGGAAGAAAATGTAGCTCCTGCTATGATGGTGCTAGTTAATCATAAGTTCATAAAAAAGCTAACATACTGGGTCAGAGAGCCAGCATTAAAATTTGATGCGTTTGGGGAAAATAAATTAAAGAGGTCTGGTAGAAAGCTTGCACTCTAGAGCTTTTTATCTGCCGTCTGTCATCTGAGGCATAAACCTGTGCCCTCATGTGCATCCAATTGCAATGTATCTCTTCTATCTAAAGCGAGATAATTACAAGGTTCCATAGTCCCTTGACAGATTGAATAAAGGGTTACTTTAATTTCTTAGGCTCTAGATGTATATTGTGTTCTGTAAAGCTACTGTACACAGTTCTGTAGTAAGACTGATTGTAAACATGGTTTACATTAATATTTCTGTGTAGCTCATAATAACCCAAGACTGGCTCAAGACACATAGTGTGTGGTTACCTTTAGGATGTAAGATGACTATGTTGATTTTGTTCATTATCACCTTCATTAAGAAGTATCATGTACACATTGAGTAGTAGACACTCATTAAATGTTTCTGGCCCAGCATAAGGGACATGTAGCCATCTAAGCAACCATTCAGCGAGAAGACCTATAACTCATTGCCATTATTTATCAGTGCAAGAGAAATATGTTGTATAGCAGTGATAAATGTAGCGGCAAGTAGAGAAAATTGCTTCTTTAGCTAAGGGACATTTTCTATCACTGTTCTAATTAATCAGGGAGTCATTAGGAGAAGGTTTGAGTTTCAAAAGGGAAGAAGATGGCTTCTATGGTGAAAGCTTAGAGCATGAGGGCCAGGCTCATTTGCAAGAACTGTGAGGTTTAACTTGGAGGTAAAACAATACTTTTGTGAGATATGAGAAAGAACAATACCTCAGCTGCTTTTTGGCCTTTTTGCATATAATTTAAGACCAGTTTTTAAAAAGTGAGTAATGTATAGAATTGTTGAATCATTATATTGTATGCCTGAAACCAATACAATACTGTCTAATAATTACAATTCAATTAAAAAGTGAAAGTATAGTAATTTCTTTATTTAAATAATTAAATAACTTACAACAACATTATAGAGAGCATTAAATATACTCACCTGATGTATGAAACAATAAAGAGGAGGTGCAAAGCACTCTGTGGTGTTCAATAAATACTACTTGATGGTGGTAAATGCCATCAGAATAAGTTAAAGGCTGTTAAGTACAAGGGATGACAAGAGTAATGTAATTCCCATTGTTTCTCTTTCAGTAGAGAAGAGTGTGTGATGACAGGCCACTAGCTTCAAGTCTAGAGACCAGTCAGGCGAGCGTTGGAAAGGGTACATTTTTAGTTCTGCTGAAGATGGAATAAGATGAAATGTTCTTACCATGTAGGCTAGACCCTTTAAAGGTTTATTTTTTTTTAAGGATTTGGCACCCAAATACACCTATTTTAACTGTTCATTTTTGATGCGTTTTGACAAATATATACACACCTATATCCACTACCAAAGTCAAGATACATAACATTTCCAAGGCCCTAAAATATTTCCTTGTGCTTTTTCTAGTTAGTCACCTTTTATCCCTGCCCCCAGGCAACTATTTAACAACTTTCTCTCACTATAGATTAGATTTGCTTTCTTTATTGTTTATTTTTGACAGAGAGAGAGAGAGAAGAACATGTGCATAAGCAAAGGAAGGGCAGAGAGAGAGGGAGAAAGAGAATCCCAAGCAGGCTCCATGCTGTCAGCACAGAGACCAATGTGGGGCTTGATCTCATGAACTGTGAGATAATGACCTGAGACCAAATCAAGAGTCAGATGCTTAACTGACTGAGCCACCCAGGCACCCCTAATTTGCCATTTGAAAGAGTTTCAGGGGGAGAAGAGTTAAGATGGCAGAGTAGTATGGAGATCCTGATCATGTCTCATCCCTGAAATGCAGCTAGGTCAGCATCAAACCTTTTTGAACACGTAAAAAATTGATCTGAGAATTAATGCAATAATCTGCATCATTTGAGCCAGAGAACTTGGCAGGTGCATGGTGTGGAGAAGTGAATTGGGGGAGAGAAAAGCCACCAAGCCCCAGTGAGTAGGGAGCTGTTTTCATGGAGAGAGGACTGAGAGAGAAAGAGAAAGGAGTAGAAAACAGAACATCAGGATCT
>NW_027529200.1:331546-332908 GCF_008692635.1 Crocuta crocuta | reverse complement strand
GACTGGACAAAACATCTGTTTCCCAAAGCCATTGGTGGAAAGAAAGGAGAGGGTTTCAATACTACTAGGACTCTATAAACAGTGGAGCACCAAGTCTGAAGATTCAGAGCTCAGTGCCTGGCCATGCTCTGGTGAGGAAGTAGGGCGAATCCCCAGGAGCAGGCACTGTGGTCTGTGGAGTCCGTTTGCCACATGGGGAGAAGCAGTTCCCCTGCTTGGAGAGCATTTGTTAGAGGCCTCCCTGCAGGCAAAATTGCCAGGGGACCCCGGAGAGCTGCCATGTTTACTGATACAGGAACAAAGATGCCAGAGTGCAGCAAAACCTGACTCTGGCTGTGTGTTGTGATTTACCATAAACTGTGGGCCTCTGCCACTGCACAATCATGTGAAAATTTTCTGGGACAGGCTGGCATCTGGCCATTGCTTGGTGAGATCCTCCCCCCAGAGAATCAGCATGAGTCCAAGCCACAGGGTCTCTGAAGTGTGGGGTTTTGAAACACAGCCCCATCTAATGAGATAAAACTCTGGAGGGAGGCACCACATGGCAGGCAGCTTGGACACAGACAGGGTGAAGGTGGAGATTGGATGGAACAAAGGAGGGGTGCTTGATTGCATGTCTGTGAGGGCATGAAATTCCTGTGCCAGAAACCAGAGAGCTGAGTGAAGCCAGCTAGCCCCCATGTGCACTCTCCAGGCACATCCACCAGAAGACCAGCACAAATCCCTTTCACCTGCTTAGTCTAGGGGAAACTGGATGTAACTTCATTCGGGTTTCATTCTGTTTGCTTTTTTGTCCATTTTGTTTTCTTTGCTTCTGTTTTTGTTTATGATGTTTTTTTTTTTTGCTTTCTTTTTTCCTCTTTCTTGGATACAGAAAAAGCAATTTTTTCATTTAAAAAATTTTTAAATTTTATTTTATTAAAAACTTTTTTTAAATTTTCAAAATTTTTAGCTTTCTTTTCCTTTCCCTTTTTTTTCTTTTCTGTCAAGCTTCTTTCAACAAACAGACTGAAACACACCTAGGATCTATCTTCCTTTATTTGATTTTTTTGTTTTGGTTTGTTTTTAATTTTTTAATTTTTATTTTCTATTTTATTAATTTTTTTGTTCTTCTTCCAAAATGACAAGATGGAGAAATTCACTCCAAAATAAAGAACAGGAAGAAATGACAGCTGGGAAATTAATAAATGCAGATTTAAATAAGATGTCTGAACTAAAATTTAAAACCACAATTATAAGAATATTAGCTGAGGTTGAAAAGAGCATAGAAGACCACAGAATTCTTTTCTTCAGAGATAAAAGAACTAAAATCTAGTCAGGCTGAAATTAAAAATGCTATAATCGAGATGCAATCTTGAATGG
>NW_027529200.1:324707-331139 GCF_008692635.1 Crocuta crocuta | reverse complement strand
AAAGGCAAAAGATCACAATACAAGACTTAGAGAACTCAGCAACTTGCTAAAGAGAAATCATATTTGTATCATAAGAGTCCCAGAAGAAGAAGAGAGAGGAAAAAGGGTAGAAGGTTTATGTGAGCAAATTATAGCTGAACATGTTCCTAATCTGGGGAAGAACATAGACATCAAAAATTCATGAAGCACAGAGAACTTCCATTAGATTCAACAAAAACTGACCATCATTAAGGCACATCAAGGCATATCAAGGCATATTGTAGTCAAATTCACAGAATACACAGTCAAGGAAAGAATTAGGAAAGGAGCAAGGGAGAAAAATTCCTTAAACTACAAGGGAAGACAGATTAGGTTTGCAACAGATCTATCCACAGAAACTTGCCAGGCCAGAAAGGAATAGGAGGATATATTCAACGTGCTGAGTCGGAAAAATATGCAGCCAAGAATTCTTTATTCAGCAAGGCTGTAATTCAGAATAGAAGGGGAGATAAAGAATCCTAGACAAACAAAAACTAAAGGAGTTTGTGATCACTAAACTGTCCCTGTGAGAAATTTTAAGGGAAACTCTTTGAATGGAGAAAAAACCTAAGCAAAACAAAACAAAAAGATCAAAAGCAACAAAGAATAGAAAGGACAACAGAACATGACCAAAAACAACTCTCCAGGCAACATAATGGTACTAAATTTATGTCTTTCAAGAATTACTTTAAATGTAAATGGACTAAATGCTTGAATCAAAAGACATAGGGTATCAGAATGGATAAAAAACCAAAACCCATCAGAGCGCCTGGGTGGCTCAGTCATTTAAATGTCTGACTTTGGGTCAGGTCATGATCTCATGATTTGTGAGTTTGAGTTCTGCATAAGGCTCTCTGCTGTCAGCATGGAACCTGCTTCAGATCCTTTGTACCCTCTCTCTCTGCCCCTCCCCTGCTTGCACTCTGTCTCTCTCCAAATAAATACACTTAAAAAAATGACCCATCTATATGCTGCCTACAGGAGACTCATTTTCGACCTAAAGACACCTGCAGGTTGAAAATAAGGGGATGGAGAACCATGTATCTTTACATTACCATGAAGAAATGGATAAATTCCTAGAACCTACCCAATGATGCTAATGGACATCAAAAGAAAGCCAGAGTAGCCATACTTATATCAGACAAACTATATTTTAAAACAAAGACTGTAACAAGAGATAAATAAGGGCATTATATAGTAATTGAGAGATCTATCTGCCAGGAAAATCTAAGAATTGTAAATATTTGTTACACCAACTTGTAAGTACTCAAATATATAGATTGATTAATCACAAGCATAAAGAAACTCATCAATAATGATACCATAATAGTAGGGGACTTCAACATCCCACTTACAGCAATGGACAGGTCATCTAAGCAGAAAATTAACAAGGAAATAATAGCTTTGAATGACACACTGGACCAGATGGACTTAAGAGATATATTCAGGACATTTTGTCCTAAAACATCAGAATACAGTCTTTTCAAGTGCACATGTAACATTTTCCAGAATAGATCACATACTGGGTCACAAATTAGCCCAAAACAAGTACAAAAAGATGAATGTCATACCATGCATGTTTTCAGAACACAATGATATGAAACTTGAAATTAACCACAAGAAAAAATCTGGAAAGACCACAAATACTTGGAGATTAAAGAATATCCTACTAAAGAATGGATGGGTTAACCAAGAAATTAAAGAAGAAATAAAAAAGTACGTGGATGTCAATGAAAATGAAAACACAGTAGTCCAAAACTGTGAGATGCAGCAAACACGGTCACAGAAGGAGGTATATAGCAACCCAAACCTTGCTAAAGAAGGAAGAAAGGTCTCAAATACACAACCTAACCTTACACCTACAAGAGCTGGAAAAAGAACAGCAAATAAAGCCCCAAATATGCAGAAGGGAAATACTAAAGATTAGAGCAGAAATGAATGATACTGAAATTTAAAAATACCAGAACATATCAGTGAAACCAGAGCCTGGTTCTTTGAAAGAATTCACAAAATTGATAAACCCCCAGCCAGAATGATCAAAAAGAAAAAGGAAAGGACCCAAATAAATAAAATCACGAATGAAAGAGGAGAGAGCACAACCAACACCACAGAAATACAAACAATAATAAGAGAATATTATGAGCAATTATATGCCAACAAATTGGGCAATCTGGAAGAAATGGATAAATTCCTAGAAACTACCCAAACTGAAACTGCCAAAACTGAAATAGGAAGACATAGAAAATTTGAACAGACCCATAACCAGTAAAGAAATTGAATCAATAATCAAAACTCTCCCAACAAAATAGAGTCCAGGGCCAGATTCTTTCCCAGAGGAAGAACTCTACCAAACATTTAAAGAAGAGTTAATATCTATTCTTTTGAAGCTATTAAAAAAAAATAGAAATGGAAAGAAAACTTCCAAACTCATTCTATGAGGCCAGCATTACCTTGATTCCAAAACCAAAGACCCTACTAAAAAGAAGAACTACAGGCTGATTTCCCTGATGAGCATGGATGGAAAAATTCTCAACAAGATACTAGTAGATCAAATGCAACAATACATTAAAAGAATTATTTACCACAATCAAGTGGGATTTATTCCTGGGCTACAGGGATGGTTCAGTATCTTCAAATCAAACAATGATCCATCACATTAATAACAGAAAGGATAAGAACCACATTATGGAGAGAAAGCATCTGATAAAATACAGCATCCTTTCTTGATTAAAACCCTCAAGAAAGTAGGGATAGAAGGATCATACCTTAACCTCATAAAGACTGTATACAAAAAATTCACAGCTAATATCATTCTCAAANCAGACCCATAACCAGTAAAGAAATTGAATCAATAATCAAAACTCTCCCAACAAAATAGAGTCCAGGGCCAGATTCTTTCCCAGAGGAAGAACTCTACCAAACATTTAAAGAAGAGTTAATATCTATTCTTTTGAAGCTATTAAAAAAAAATAGAAATGGAAAGAAAACTTCCAAACTCATTCTATGAGGCCAGCAATACCTTGATTCCAAAACCAAAGACCCTACTAAAAAGAAGAACTACAGGCTGATTTCCCTGATGAGCATGGATGGAAAAATTCTCAACAAGATACTAGTAGATCAAATGCAACAATACATTAAAAGAATTATTTACCACAATCAAGTGGGATTTATTCCTGGGCTACAGGGATGGTTCAGTATCTTCAAATCAAACAATGATCCATCACATTAATAACAGAAAGGATAAGAACCACATTATGGAGAGAAAGCATCTGATAAAATACAGCATCCTTTCTTGATTAAAACCCTCAAGAAAGTAGGGATAGAAGGATCATACCTTAACCTCATAAAGACTGTATACAAAAAATTCACAGCTAATATCATTCTCAAAGGGGAAAAACTGAGAGCTTTCCTCCTAAGGTCAGGAACACGACAGGGAATCCCACTCTCACTACTGTTGTTCACAATGATACTGGAAGTCCTGACCTCAGCAATCAGAAACAAAAATAAAAGGCATCCAACTTGGCAAGGAAGAAGTCAAACTTTCACTCTTTGCAGATAACATGATACTCTATGTGAAAAACCCAAAAGACTCCACCAAAAAACTGCTAGAACTGATCCATGAATTAAGCAAACTCACAGGATATCAAATCAACATACAGAAATCAGTTGCATTTCTATACACCAATAATGAAGGAGCAGAAAGAGAAATCAAGGAATTGATCCCATTTACAGTTGCACAAAAAACCATAAGATACCTAGGAAGAAACCTAACCAAAGAGAGAAAAGATCTATACACTGAAAACTATAGAAAGCTTATGAAAGAAATTGAAGAAGACACAAAAGAGTAGAAAAACATTCCATGCTCATGGATTGAAAGAACAAATATTGTTAAAATGTCGATACTACCCAAAGCAATCTACACATTCAGTGCAATCCCTTCAAAATAACCCCAGCATTCTTCACAGGGCTAGGACAAACAATTCTAAAATTTGTATGGAACCAGAAAGGAGCCCAAATAGCCAAAGCAATCCTGAAAAAGAAAACCAAAGCTGGAGGCCTCACAATCTCAGACTTCAGCCTGTATTACAAAGCTATAATCATCAAAACAGTATGGTAGTGGCACAAAAACAGAGACATAGATCAATCAAACAGAATAAGGAATTCAGAAATAGGCCCACAAATGTATGGCCAACTAATCTGCCACAAAGCAGGAAAGAGTATACAGTGGAAAAATGTCTCTTCAGCAAATAGTGTTGGGAAAACTGGACATAGACATGCAGAAGAATGAACCTGGACCACTTTCTTACACAGTACACAAAATAAACTCCAAATGGATGAAAGACCTAAATGTAAGACCAGAAACCATCAAAATCCTAGAGGAGGAAACAGGCAACCATCTCTTTGACCTTGGCCACAGCAACTTCTTACCAGACATGTCTCTGGAGGCCAGGAAAACACAAGCAAACATGAACTATTGGGACCTCATCAAGATAAAAACCAGCATAGAGAGGGAAACAATTAGCAAAACTAAAAGGCAACTGATGGAATGGGAGAAGATATTTGCAAATGACATATCAGATAAAGGGTTAGTACCAAAATCTATAAAGAACTTATCAAACTCAACACCCAAAAAACAAATAATCCAGTGAAGAAATGGCCAAAAGACATGAATAGACACTTTTTCAAAGAAGACATCCAGATGGTTAACAGACACATGCAAAAATACTCAGCCTCACTCATCATCAGGGAAATACAAATCAAAATCACAATGAGATACCATCTCACACCTATCAGAATGACTAAATTTAACAATTCAGGTAACAAGAGATATTAGCAAGGATGCGGAGAAAGGGGAACCCTTTTGCACTGCTGGTAGGAATGCAAACTGGTGCAGCCACTCTGGAAAATAGTGTGGAGATTCCTCAAAAATTAAAAATAGAACTACCCTATGACCTGGCAATGGCACTACTAGGTATTTACCCAAAGGATACAGGAGTGCTGATGTAAGGGGGAACATGCACCCCAATGTTTACAGCAGCACTGTTGACAATAGCCAAAGTATGGAAAGAGCCCAGTTGTCCATCAACTGATGAATGGATAAAGAAGATGTGGTTTGTATATACAATGGAGTACTACTTGGCAATGAGAAAGAATGAAATCCTGCCATTTGCAACAATGTGGATGGACCTAGAGGGTATTATGCGAAGCAAAGTAAGTCAGTCAGAGAAAGATATATGACCTCACTTATATATGGAATTTGAGAAACTCAACAAAAATTAAACAGGTGTAACAGATGAACATAGGGGAAAGGAAGGAAAAATAAGATAAAAACAGAGTGGGAAGCAACCCTTAAGAGACTCTTAAATACAGAGAACAAACAGGGTTGTTGGAGGGGTGTTGGTGGGGGAATGGGTTTTAAATGGGTGACAGGCATTAAAGAGGGCATTTGTTGGAATAAGCATTGGGTGTTTTATGTAAGTGATGAATCACTAAATTCTACTCCTGATACCATTATGACACTATATGTTAACTAACTTGGATTTAAGTAAAATAAAAATGAGTTTCACATAAATACAATAATATGTATGCACTCTTTTTGTCTAGATTCTTTTGCTCAGCATAAAGTTTTTGAGATTTATCCATGTTGCTGCATGTATAAGTAGTTCATCCTCTTTCATTGCTAAGTGGTATACCACTGCATAGATATTCCACAATTTATCTGTTTTGCTGTTGATAAACATGGGCTCTATAGTAGTATGATTCAGTCTCCATAGTTTAATGGGTCTGTGCCTCTGGGCTGTGGACACTACAAATTTTTCTTCAGTGGCATAGTTTTTATAAAAAATTCTATCTTCAGTGAAACAGAAATGCCATAAGGGACTTGAAAAATGCCCTTTACCCAGTAGTGATGAGCACTGGAAAAGTCTTTTCCTCTGAAGAGGAGGCCTTCATTATGGAGAAGGCTCTGGGCATGTTTCACAGTGATTACTTTTCCCTTCCCCTGCTACAGCCATGAGTGGGTCTTTCTTGAATCTTCAGTGTCAGAATCTGTTCAGATTCCTGGAGGTAAATCCTGTGAGACTCTTGGGTCTTCCTAAGACTTGGTGCCCAGAAATTTCTTGCTCTCATACTAGTCCATGCTTAGCATCCAACAGTTTGTCCAAACTACTATAAAGTGTTCTTACCAGTTTATGGCGTCCATGGCTTCTGTTCCAGGTAAGCAGATCTTAGTTGTGTCTCTCTGAAAGTATCTCTCTCTCCAATTTCAAGTTGGTGGTTTGCCCTGCAACCTCAGTTCTCTCATGGGTCCAAGAAAAGTCTTGAATTTAAGTTTATCCAGCTTGTTCTGGACAAGGATGGGTGTTACAACTTCTAAATTCTTTCCATGTTGGAACTGAAACCAGAAGTCTGCCT
>NW_027529200.1:320577-324637 GCF_008692635.1 Crocuta crocuta | reverse complement strand
GGTTATGTATATGTCATTCTAGGCAGTTTTTTTTTCCCTTTCAGTGCTTCAAAGGTGTCATTCCATTGTCTTCAGACTTGAGTGGTTTCTCACAAGAAATCTGTATTAATTCTTATTCCTCTTCCTCTATGTATTACACCTTTCCCAACGCCCCTCTGGCTGCATTTCGTACTTTCTCTTTTTAACAGTGTTACAGTGATATGCCTTCCTGTGATTTTCATTTCGTTTACCCTCTTTGGGATTTGTTGATGTCTTGGTTCTATGGGTTTATAGTTTACATAATTTTGGAAAAATTTCAGCCATTAATTTTTCAAATAATTTTCTATTCCTCTGCTATCTCTTTCCTTTCTGAGACTTCAGTTAGCATGTTAGAGCACTTACTATTGTTCCATAGGTCATTGAGTTTCTATTTATTTTTTTTCCAGGTTTTTTTCCTGCTGTGCTTCAGTATGGGACAATACTGTGCTTCAGTATTGTCGTATCTTCAAGTTTAACAATATCTTCTGCAGTATCTAATCCACTGATAATCCAATTCAGTGAATTTCTTATGTCACATATTGTGTTTGTCATTTGGCTTTTATTTATATTTTCTCTTCTCATTATGTTCATGTTTTTCTTTAAAATTTTGATCATGTTGATCATATTTTCCATTGCAGTTTTTTAAAGTTTACTTATTTATTTTGATAGCGAGAGAGAGAGAGAGAGAGAGAGAGAGGGAGCGCGTGCAAATGGGGGAGGGGTAGAGAGAGGGAGAGAGAGAATCCCAAGCAGTCTCCATGCTGTCATTTAGAGCCCAATGCAGGTCTGGAACCGAGAACCATGAGATCATGACCCGAGCCAAAGTCGAACGCTTAACTAACTGAGCCACCTAATCAGTTCCATTGCAATTTTAGTGTAGTTTTATGTTGTTGTTAACATTTTATAATGTTTTTAACACTAACAGTTTTAATTTTTTTGAATTAAGAATTTAATGTTCATTCTACCATTTTTGTTATTTCTTTTGAAAACAAATTAAGTCTATTTATTTTTGAGAGAGACAGAGACAGTGTGAGCAGGGGAGGGGAAGAGAGAGAGAGAGAGAGAGAGAGAATCCCAAGCAGGCTCCACACTGTCAGTGCAGACCCCAACACAGGGCACAAATTCATGAAAACATGAGATCATAACCTTAGCTAAAACCAAGAGTTGGATGCTTAACTGACAGAGCCACCCAAGCTCCCCCTTTCTCTGTTATTTCTTGGTCTCTTTCTAGTAACTGATTCTTTTTCTGGTTATGTGTTAAATTTTCTTGCTTCTTCACAGGTCCAGTAGTTTTTTATTGTATGCTGGACAATGTGAGGTTTACCTTGTTGAGTGTTGGATCTAGTTTTATTCTTTTGAAGAGTGTTATGCTTTGTGCTACAGTTATTTTATTCATGGATCAATTTTATCATTCAAATCTTGTTTTTATTCTTTTTAATGGACAGATCTAGTTGCTTATTTGGCCTCACTTCCAACTAATAATTCTTATGATGTCTCTACTGAATGATCCTTGTATTCTCTGAAATCTGTTTACTTTGGCTAGTGGGAGCACTTTAATGATTTTTTTTTAATGTTTTATTTATTTCCAGGAGAGAGAGAGAGACAGCGTGAGCAGGGGAGGGTCAGAGAAAGAGGGAGTCACAGACCGAAACAGGCTCCAGGCTCTGAGCTGGCAGTCAGCACAGAGCCCGACGTGGGGCTCAAACCCACGAACCACGAGATCATGACCTAAGCAAAAGTTGGACGCTTAACCGACTAAGCCACCCAGGTGCCCCTAATGATTCTTAACCCCATGTGAGTTCTAGAAATTTTTTTCACTGCTATCATAATTGTTATAAGCAGGATGGATGATTTCATTGGGGAGAATGGTGAGTCAGAGGGGAAGAGGGAGAGAGAAGGAGAGAGACAAGGAGAGGGAGAGGGAGAGACAGACAGAGATGGAGACTGAGACTACTAAATAGAGCAAGAACTAGGGTATGCTGGTAATGTATATATTCCTGGGTTGGGACCTTTATTGTTTCACTTTGATAATAAGCGTGCTCTAGTATGTGTAGGTATAAACCTTACCTCACCTCCTCATTTCACAGATTTTTCTTAACTGTGAGATATGCCCATGGCTACCTCCAATCACGAGGGTTAAATATGTATCTAGTTTTTGATCTCTGAAACTTGCCCTGATATAGCCAGTCAGCCAGGAAATTAGCATGGTTGTTTGAATTTAATGAGGCCTGGATAGAAGATTCTTAGATTCTTGATCTCCTGTTCTACTGTCGAAAGAGTTAGCAATATTGCTGATGGAAAAAAGCACTAACCTAGTTAGAGGACTCCAGATATCAGGGTTCTAGAACTGGCTCTTTTATTCTTTGTGGGACTAAAAACTCACTTGATCCCTCTAGTTCTCATTGAGTTAGATGATCTTCAGTCCCTTTCATCTCAGATGGCATATGATCCTAATGGGAAACAGAGATCAGATTTCTGGTATCCTCAATGACCTCAACTTGGAAGGTAGTAAGAAAATATTTTGGGCATTATNATTTCACATGCTCTCATTACTGTGTTTCTGTATTTCTCAATTTTATTTTTTGTCTTACTTTGCTGTTTGGATTCCTGTATGTTACTTCAAAATCTTTGAGTATGGGGCTGTTGGTGAGAAATTTAAAAACTCTTACATGAGGAAACAAAGAAAATAAATGAAATAATATCACAGTAAGCATCACTTATTCAGATATTTATGTATTTAAATGTGCATTTCTCAACACATTTCCTTATGTGTTTTATCTTAAGATAGCAGATGAAAGCAAATGGAAAGTCTACACTAGAAGGTAAGTGGAAGGCTGATCAAGACAAAAAAAAAAATGGCCAAAGAAAGAGGTGGCTGTTTATTTTCTATATTAGTGGGAGAAGGCAAATCCCAAAGGAGATAGAAACTGCCTTGTGTTTCATAGCACATCACATAGGTTGATATTCAGAATGAAGACAAACATGTCATTGGGACTAGATTAAATAGTATTTGTTAATGTTGTACTTGAGAAGCCAGGGGAAAAGTGCCTTTTTGGGTTGGACTGAAAGAGTCAAACATTTTAAATTTTATTATGCTGTGAGTTCACTTCTCACCCAAAACATGGACGATACCTTCTCTTAATTTCCTTGGCAGATATGTTTCTAATGTAATCGGTAGGTTATGGTAACAGAAATATCTTTCATGATCCCTTGCCTTCAGGGAACAGAATACATTCTCATGTCACAGGTTCTGGGAGGAAAGGCTTTTCATCGCAGCCCTCCTGATGTTTGAGAGATGATCTTTTCATCTCTTCCCTTCATGTGTCAGGCTAAGACTGTATGATGATTCCACTTTCCCCTAGTTCCAGTTCTGTGCTGAAATGTGCTGGATTAGAGATCCTCATCATTGGGTGCAGGTTATTATTGTCTACATACCTAGAGACTCCATCAGGAGCTGAGTCTTTGCATCACCTCTTAAAGTGACACCTGTACTCTGAGAGCTTAGTTGAGATGAGAGAGTCCTTTTGTTCTGAGAAAGTCCTTGCTCTGTTCTTGGTTCAAAGACATTGATTTTAACACTTTACACAGTTAGGATGACCTAAGCCTTATCTCAGCCACAGAATTCCCTCAGGCTTGCTTAAAAGAAGGAAAGATAGGCCTAGGACAGGAACTCCATCCTGCCTCCATCTTTATAAATATCAAACTCTTCTTTTTAAAATGGAACTCTTAACTCTACTTGCATTATTTTAATCTGAGTGCCTCATCTCAGGACACTTGACTGAGACAGAACCCAATAGCAGTGGATTTAGAGATTTTTTTTCAGAATATAACTTAATGAGTGTTTGTATTCTGAAATCTGTTTCAGATTCATTCTTCTGTGTCTCAAACTTAAGTCCTTGCATGATTTTTCCTCTTTGCATTTATTTTTTAATCCTAATGCCAAGAATAGTGAGATTATATCTGTTTTGTTATAAGGAATGGTTAGGCAATATTTTATGTTCTGTCCGCGAAATGAGATCTTTTGGGTTATCACATTCTTGGT
>NW_027529200.1:315883-320289 GCF_008692635.1 Crocuta crocuta | reverse complement strand
TCACATTCTTGGTTATGTGGATTTATTTCACATATGGGTAATCCATTTATTTGAGAGATAAGAATATATATTTTATAGCATAATAAAAATAATTCAAAATAAAGCTAGGTCAATTTAATTTTTCTTGTGTAATTTAGAAGGAACTTTAGGATTTGTTTTCAGTAGCTAAGAATATTTTAAACTTTACTTTTCATAGTATTCTTGCAGAAGCTATACGTTCTGGTAAAGAGATTTGAAGGAATATTGTAATCTTTTTAAAAAATGAAATGTGTTCTGACATTATTTGGGATGGAATACCTTTCTGGGTAGATGTGTGAGAAACAGGGAGAAGACAATGCACTCAGCTGGCGTTTGGGGGAAGAAATCATTTTCCTTTTCCTGTCTCTGTGGGCAAGGAACATGAGATAAAAATAATCAGAATAAGGTCCTTAGGTAACGAGAATTTATTAGAATCAGGGCACTTACTAATTCAGAGCAAATGAGATCTATAGATCGTTAATTGCAGCTTGGTGTCTTTTATAAGAATGCCTCATGTAGTGAGCACATTGTCCCTTCACTAAATGAGTAGTGATTATCAAGGAGATTACTGTGATTTATAAGCTAATTTTCTTCATTTTACTTTACATGTGCCAGATACTGACTCATACAATGGAAAAACAAAACAAACCTGATTTTTTAGAAATTAAATGCTTTATTGATTATTGTTGTTCACACCATAAAGTTAAAATGTATGGGATTGTGGGGTATATAGCATACAATTTTTTTTAAAAAAATGACTTTACTGCAAGCATTACATGATAAACTTNTGAAACTCAAATGGATTAAATAATATTATTTATAGTTATAAAAGAAAAAATATTTTCTTGGAAAAAGATTCTACTTTATCCTGAATTGTGCCCTTTTCATATAAGTATCACTTCTATATTAATATGCAGAATTATATATCTTTAGTCTTTAAGGAGAACAAGAGCCAGAAACCAAAGGGTGGCAAGCCATCAGAGAATCTGATTCACAAGCAACATGCTACTTGTTGTTTTTTAATAAATAGCTTTTGGTAGCTTCAGTTACCAAAAGAATCAATTAGACCCTTAAGTTTTTTCTCTACATGCAAAGTTAAGTGGAGAATTAACACAATTATTTTCGTTGTTGAGAGGCAGTCAGACATGGTGATAAGAGTTTGGGCTCTGCAGCTGGACTGCCTGGATTCTGACCATAGCTCTGTGAGTGGGATATTCGGCAACTTTCCTAACTTCTCTGTGCTTAGTTTCTTCACCTATAATATAGGGATGTTAATGTCACCTAGCTCATAGGATTAAATGAGTTAATATACATAAATTGAAAACTTTGTCATACACACAATAAGCAATCAATAAGTGCTAGCTATTACTATCATTCAGGCAAAAGAAATATGTATACAGATTCATGGGCTAATCTTTGTTGGTCAAGAAGTATATTACTCTAGGAATTTCAACATTTAAAAAAACATTTTGGGGGCATCTGGGTGGCTCAGTTGGTTGAGCATCCAAATCATGATTTCCACTCAGGTCGTGATCCCAGGATCACAAGATTGAGCCCTGTGTTGGAGCCTCAATTGTGCATGGAGCCTGCTTAAAATTCTCTCTCTCCCTCTGCCCCTCTAGTCTGTTTATGCTTGCTCTCTCTGTCTCCAATAAAAACCCAAACCCCACATTTTGAAGCAATCAATTGATTTATATGTACTAGTGTAGTGAGGGGAAATCTGGTATAGGGAGAAAGGAATGCACCATTTTTAAAGAAACTTTATTACTTTGAAATCAGACATGTAACAGGTCACATTCTAGCTTTGTTTCTTGCTGGTGTGTGAACTTGGTAACATTATTTAACCTTATAGAGACTCAATTTCCCCATCTGTCAAATGAGGGCAGTACTATCTGGCAGTGTTGTGAGGGTTTGCAGTAATAAATGTAGAGTTCTTAGCATAATGCTAATACATAAATGGAACCAGACAGTAATTTTGTGGCTCTCTTCTACCAAGTGGAGGAATCCCATCTGTCCCAAATCTCTCTTGGGGTCAAAGTGAGGGAAGGAACTGGGGGAAGTCAATCCAGTGGTTTTTAGGTTTTCTTTCTTTCTTTCTTTCTTTCTTTCTTTCTTTCTTTCTTTCTTTCTTTCTTTCTTTCCTTCCTTCCTTCCTTCCTTCCTTCCTTCCTTCCTTCCTTCCTTCCTTCCTTCCTTTATTTCCTTATTTTTGTTTTGTTTTGAGAAACACTTGTGATATATGAGTGTCAAAAGGCATTCTTTGGGTAGACCCATTGAATCATCTCAGCAGGATCATAACAGCAGGATCTAACTGTTGTTAGTGGAATCACCCAGTGCATTGGGGCAAGTACTAGAGTACAAATCCAGGTTCACATGATGTGGAGCTGTTGAGCCAGGATGGAGCATAGCATTTTGAGAGAACATTAGGAAAGAAGAAAATATCAGTCACTTACCTCCCAAGGAGCTTGGGGCCCCCAGAGATCAATAATGTGCAGAGTTAGAGATTTGAGTAGGCAGGAGATGTTGCTCACTTAACGTCAGTAGGAATGGAGGCTTGGGCTCAGGGCTGCCATATAGATTTGGAAGAGCAGCAAGATGAATTCCATTTCTAGAGGTTCTAATACTCTGCTCAGATTATCAAGAAAACATCAACAAAAAGACACAAGTGGTGGGGATTAAAATTTATCTGCATTTACTATGTGCTGTACACTATGCTACATTTTCTTTATGGTAGGGATTTTTATTCTGCATTTTTAAGATAATAAAATTGGGGTTTGGGGAAACTAGGAAACTTGCTCCAAGTAAGAGTTTGCAAGGTGGGGTAGTTTAGACCCAAACCAAGGTCTGCCCTGTTTAGCCTCTAGATTCTCAGGGATTCTGGAACTAGAAAACAAGGCCTGGACCTAGCTCCTAGATCAAGGATACTGGTAGAAACCTGATTTTAAGAAGATGGAAGAAACCCACAGATTATAATTAGGCATGCCATTAGAGGAAGCCACAGGTATAGAGTAACTTGATCCTGAGTCAGGGTGATACACTACAGCACCTTCTATTTCTGAAGATTGAGGTCAAGATGTACCTAAAAGCTTGGGGCTAGATGAGCTGTGAGGAGAGGGATGGTGACCTCAGTAACAGGAGGAGGGCCGCAGGGAAACAACCTCACAATTCATTCCCATGTGCTTTTCCTTGCCCTGTACCTCACTACAGTACTTTAAATGGTCCCCTGGAGTCTGCAAAGTGCGAAGTATTAATGTACAGCTCTAAGTGCTTTGGCTGTCTAATTTGTTATCATGGAGTGACCAAGTAATATTTATGGTGAGCAACAGGGATCCTTAAATTAGGGGTATAAAAGTATATTGGCAGTGTTTTATGTTAAAATTCTGTTCTTTGAATTTCATTAAAATAAATCATGGCCTGAACATCCTGCTTCTGTGGGAACTAGGAAAATGAAAGGGAATAATATTTCAAGTTGCAAACGGGGTGAAAATAGAGACTTCTCTATCACTAAGTTGTTCTAAGTGCTTCACATTTAACTGCTCTTTTTAGGGCTACAGGACAGAACCTGTATCTTAGATACTTAAATTGCTATATGAAGGTTGGAATTTTGAGGTAAAGCCAGGATTGATTCCATCGAATGGATTACTGTTTAAGGCTGCTCAAAAGCAAAACATTTTACATCACACTCAATTGTTTGATTTCTGAATTTTTTATGTGAATCAGAGGATTTGTTTACAATCAAGGGAAATTGAAAATAACTTGGGACCAATTGCATATTCTCTTTAATCATGCAATAAGTTGCCTGACTGGGTAAAACACAAACCCCTCTGATCTTCTCTGGGAAGGCCTCGGTGGACCCAGAAATATCTTTACAACAGGCAAGTGTTTTGTTGGATTATAAAAATTTGTAAGTGATGTTATAGTTAAACTGAAGTTTTAAACAGTCCTAGGATATATTTATCTTATTTCTAGATTGTGAAACAGTGACACATTTTGGAATAGAAGATTTGCTTGTTTGTCACCCCCTTCAAACTTTTGTTTCCAAAATATTCTTGTAATGTTTGGTAATATTTACAGTGTCTCATTGGGTTGGACCATCCATACAAACCCAGCTCCATATAAAACTCTAGGATGTTTTTTAAAAATTTAAAAAATATCCTTATTTTTTAAGGAGAGTGAGATACAGTGTAAGTGAGGGAGGGGTATAAGGAGAGGGAAACATAGAATCCAAGGAGGCTCCAGGCTCTCATCTGTCAACACAGAACCCAATGTAGAGCTTGAACTCACGAGCCAAGCAATCATGACCTGAGCTGAAGTTGGATGCTTAAATGACTGAGCCACCCAGTGCCCCTAGGATTTTTTTTTTTTTTTTAGATGCATAAAACAAAACC
>NW_027529200.1:315147-315758 GCF_008692635.1 Crocuta crocuta | reverse complement strand
AAGCAAACCACCTTAAATCAAACAAAAAAGAAACATAGAATTGTTCTCATTAAAAATTTTTTCTTCTTTCTTTTCAGGATCTGTCTGTATGCATGCATGACCTTTACATTTTAATTGGTTGGTTTTAATTGAACAATTACATGGATATATTCTCACTGTAAAAATTCACACAGAAATATATAGAGTGAAAAAATGAAAGTCATTTTTCACTTACTCCTCTCTCCTTAAGTCTTATGATCCTAATTAGACCATCCTTTACTTAATGTATATCAATTTAATTCTTTCAACGTATTTTAATATAGACAAATGTACACACCCAAACACATATACTTTTAAGCTAAACCAGTTGGGCAACAAATTTTCTTTAAAAAAATTTTGTATGTTTATTTATTTTTGAGAGTGAGAGCTAGCATGAGCAGGGGAGGAGCAGAGAGAGAAGATGACAGAATCCGAAGCAGGCTTCAGGACCTGAGATCTCAGCACAGAGCCTGATACGGGGCTTGAACCCACAAGCCATGAGATCATGACCTGTGATTAAGTCAGACACTTAACACACTGAGCCACCCAGGTGCCCCACAAATTTTCATAATATATTTTTGACATCTTTGATT
>NW_027529200.1:310313-315088 GCF_008692635.1 Crocuta crocuta | reverse complement strand
TGATGGAAATCCACTTAAATTTTGAAAACTGCTGCATAGTATTTCAAAATATAGATGGGACATTATATAGTTAGCCACTTTTCTAACTTTTTTGATGTTTATTTAATTTTGAAGGAGAGAGAGTGTGAGCGAGGAAGAGGCAGAGAGAGAGAGAAAGAAGAAGATATAGATTCCAAAGCATGCTCCACACTCTGAGTTGTCAGCACAGAGCCTGATGTAGGGCTCAAACTCACAAACCATGAGATCCTGGCTTGATCTGAAGTTAGATGCTTAACTGGTAGAGCCATGCAGGTGCCCCAATCCACTCTTCTATTGATGGACATTTAGATTGTTCCGCATCTTCTACTCTCCCAAATGAAAGAACAAGATAAGGCCCTGGCCAGAGATCCAAGTAAAGACATATAAGTAACATGCCTGATGGAGAATTTATTTTTACTTTTTTTGTTTTTTTTTTCCTTTCATAGTTTATTGTCAAGTTGGTTTCATTTCCCTACTCGTAGTGGTGTTTGGTACTCTCCACCATGTGTACTTTGGCTTGTTTCTTGAGGTAGTCCTGGAAAGGAAAACAGACAAACACTCAGGGAAGAAAGGCATGCAAACACACAGACAAATCCAACAAACAAGCAAACCAAAAGGGAAAAATGAAAAGAAAAAAAAAAAAAACCCTAAAAAAGAAAGGACATTCTAAAAGCATAAAACCAAAATTCCCAGCTACAAATAAAGAGCAGGTATATGCAGTACTGATGGAAGAGAATATACAAAGAGAGGAATGACAGGGGTGGGGAGCAAGTGAAATTGGATAATGACCAGGCAGAGAAACTAAGAGGCTTAATTCAGAGAGAGAAAGAGGAGAATATGGTAGGAAGTGGGGAGAAAGAAATGAAGATAATGTTACCCAAAGAAACTATATAGTCTGATTACTCCAGAGAGAGAGAGATAGGAAGGTAATGGTGAAGGTGAATATACATCTACAGAATGGATTAAATGTGACTATGAGGTTGTCTTAGTGGACTCTGTGTCTTTTCCTCCCAGACTCCTGTGGTTCAGTGTCCTATGACTTCAGGCCTTCTATGTTCTACTCCACCATCTTGCCTCCCTGAAGGAGAATTTATAGCAACAATCCTAAGGATACTCAGTGGATTTGAGAGAATAGAAGACATCAGTGAGGGGGCGCCTGGGTGGCTTAGTCGGTTAAGCGTCCGACTTTTGCTTGGGTCATGATCNTCTCTCCTAAAAATAAATAAAACATTAAAAAAAAAAAAAGAAGACATCAGTGAGACCCTTACCTCAGAGATAAAAGAGTTAAAAAGAATCAGAGAGGAAGGGTGCAGTGAATGAGAAGAAACACACCTGATGAAATAAACAGCAGGCTGCAAGAATCAGATGATTGAATTAGTGACTTAGAAGACAAAATGATGGAAAATAAGGAAGCTGAACAAATGAGAGAAAGAATAATTATGGACAAAGGAGATTAGACTTAGGGAACTCAGTGACTCCATCAAATATAATAACTTTTATATTATAAGAGTCCCAGTGAAGAAAAGAGAGAGAAAAGGGGGCAGAAAATGTATTTGAAGAAATAATAGCTAAAAACTTCCCTAATCTGAAGAACAAAACAGACATTATAAGTAATGTTGAAACAAGTACCCTTGAACATATATATTTGTCCAAATATTTCTCCATATCACTGCCAATACTGAATATCGTAAATCTTTTAATATTTTGCTAATTTGATGGGCAAAAGGGTAAAAATATTTCCATTTTAGTTACTTGATCCTAATATATTATTACTTTAATCACAGACTCACTTTACTAGTATTTACCCAGAATTTTTCATCTATCCTTATAAATCAATGTCATGCTCTTTTATGTAAAAATTTTTGGGATCTGCTTTGGTGATGAGGATAAACCAAGCTTATGTTATAGTTTGAGAAGATTTTGTTATTTTTCTATGGTCTGGAACTATTTCTATATAATGCAGACATATTTTCTCTCTCAAACTTTCTCTGCCAGCGGACTTTTGTGATGGTAGTTTTTGAAATTTCTTTCATGGTCATCAGTCAATTTATGTTTTTTACATCTTATTAAGTCTATTTTGGTAACTAAATTACAAAGCTTAGAAAATCATTCAGGTCATCTAGCTTTCAAATCTATTAGATATAAAGTGATACATTTTATTGTCTTAAAGTTTTACTCAGTATTATATCTGTTTTCAGTTATATCTCATTTCACAGTCCATATATATGCTTATGTTCTCTTTTTCATGCCTAAAATTTTTTGTTACTTAACTAGCTTTTTCAGAAAACCAATTTTAGGTTTTTCTGTGGTTATTTTCTTCATTATTTTGGCTTTTTATTAATATTTTTAAATTTATTTTTCATTTTTGCCACAGTCACATATGCACATGGTTCAAAGAATCAAGCAGTTCTACAAGACAAAAGAAACATGACCCCCCCCACTTCTTTTTCTTGCTCTCAAATGTTTTAGATGATTCATTTGGTATTTATCTCCATTTCTCTATATGGCATGCTTATATGGCTACTTCTTGATGGCTCAGTTTCAAGCAATATCAACTGACTTACCATCACATAAGATGGAGAATTAACTCTCTGTTCAGTTACTCCCCATCTCTACCATCCCCCCACTTTCTGACCATGTTTTTTTCCAAGCTCCCAGTTTGTGGTAGTTTTTTTACATCAATAGTCAGAATTTACATTATCATGAACAAATCAATGGTTTTGTCGTGGCTGACCATTTGACGCTCTTGGGGAGCTTAAAAAAATATTGCTGCCTATTTCTGATTTTATTGATGCCATTGTAGTTGGGACTTCTGTAAGTTTAAAAGCCCCTTAGATGATTCTCATGTTCAGGCAAGTTTGAGAACCAAGGAAATGTTATTCATAGCTGATTACTCTAATTTTCCTTGGAGCTAGTGATTATCTTTTTTTATTTGCTTAATTTTCTATGTTCTTATTTCTAATTCAACTCCAAACTCCTCTCTCAGTGTATTCATGTCAGTCTTGTACTCAGCCAGTTTTGTCTTCTTGAAGATCTCGCTCATGACGCCTTCAGGATAGTATTCGGCTTGCCTCATTGTTTCTTTAGGCCATGCCAAGTAGTCATCTCTGTACTTCATTCCACCATCCTCCTGGGACTTCCTGACTCTTCTCTTGTGTTCATGCCTGTTTTTGGAATCTGTGTTTTCCTTTCTCTTGGTTTTCTACCTGATTATGGTGCAGCACCTCAGTCAATAACTTTCGTACAGAGACAAGTTCATAGAAGGTGAATTTTTAGAAATCATATTTATACCAATAGTTTAGGTGGCTACAGAAATGTTGGTTAGAGATCATTTTTCTTCAAAATTTGCAGTAAATTACCTCATTATCCTCTAATTTCCACCAATGTCACTGAGGAGTCTGATGTCATTCTGATTTTTTATGAGTTCTTTTTTTTTTTCTCTCCCTGAAAACTGAGGATCTTCTTATTCAATGTTCTGAGATTTCCTGATCATGTGACCTTTATATCTGGAAGCTTGTGTCTTTAAGTTGTGGGAAAGAGTTTTGAATACTGTTTTTGATGATATTTTCCTCTCCATTCCCTCTTCTCTCTTCCTGGAACTCTTTTTAGTGGATATTAGACTTCCTGAAGAGTCCTATATTTTAATTTCTTTCCACTTTTCCATCTCTTTGCCTTTTGCTGTGATTTCTGGGAGATGTCCTCAGTAGTATTTTCCCTCCTGTTGNCCTTTTGTTTTCTAGCCTCCTTCTTTCAGAGAAGCTTTATCTTCTTTTTTCTGAATGAGGAAAATAGAGTTTTTCTTAAAGTTTTCTTTCCTTTGTATAATCTAATTCTTCCAAGCTGCTTTTGCTTTTTTGTCTGTGTGTGTGTGTGTGTGTGTGTGTGTGTGTGTGTGTGTGTGTTTGTGTTTGTGTTTGTATGGGGGGGGAGAGGGAGAGAGAGTAGGATTTCTAATGTCTGGGGATTTTTGGCTGTTAGCTTGTGCATAACTTGAGCACAAAAATGGGCATCTGGGTCTTCTCTGTATATAGCTGAGTGAGACTTGTTGACTGTAGCTTCCAGACATATGTTTTGGAGAGAAACTCCACAGNTATATCTATTTCTCTTTGTCTGACAATGTCTCTATGTCTTTCTATCTATCTCTATCTCTATCTCTATCTCTATCTCTATCTCTATCTCTATCATCTCTCTCTCTCTCTCTCTTTCTATCTCTATCTCTGCTAACTGGCTAGAGTTCCTAGAAAAATACTCTTCTGGTTCCCTGCCTGGAGAGTATAAGCCTGATTGACACATTTTGAGAGCCAAGTAGAAGAAAGTTGGAGGTCTTAGCATTTAGCATGTGAACTTTTGCTTATTACCCTACTTTCAGTATGGTACTCTTCTCTCAGTTGTGCTGGATACCCCATAGTCCATAAAACCTGTATTTTCTCTCCTCCAGAGAATAAACTGCTGTCTTCTTCTAGGGGAAGAGGGGGAGCTTACCTGACTGCGTGGAGTGAGAGGAGAGATCTTTTTCCCTCCCCTGATATTGATTTTATGTTTTTGTTTTAGCTATATCATCACTCTATTTCAGAGGTAATGGGAGCAACAAATTCTCAAGCATTTGGNTGCTCCTCCTTGGCTTCTTCCTTTTCTGGCATAGGACTCAGCTTTCTCCATTCTGGTACACAGACAACCATTTGTTCATTTGATTTTCAGCTTCCAAAATTGTGTTTTTGTTTGCTCTTCTTTGCTCTGTGTCTTTGGATATCTATGAC